>NW_023276807.1:230290166-230422666 GCF_003668045.3 Cricetulus griseus
TGTGTATAGGTGTTCTCTATGCATGTATGTCTGTGCATCACATAAAGGCCAGAAGAGGGCAAGGATCCCCTGTGACTGGAGTTCTAGGGGGTTGTGAGCCCACCACAGGGGTGCTGGGAATCAAACCCAAGTCCTCTCTGAAGAGCAGCCAGTGCTCGTAGTAAATGCTGCGTCATCTCTTCAGGCCCACTGATACCTAATGTTGTACTTAGGCCAAAGTTAAGGCCTTAAAGTAACTGTTAGTTTTTATGCTACACAGTACAAAAACCGGTGCCCTTAGTATTTTACTCAACACCACAAACAAGGCCATGCAAATAAACTATTAATACTATGAACCACTGTACCCAGAAGAAGACTACTTTGAGGCAATGTTTTTCCCTTTTTCCATTGGGCATTTTGCTTCTCAATGATGCCCCTTGGAACTGCAGGGAACAATATGCAAAGGAGCCAACCAGCCAACCAGCCAGCCAGCTCATTAGCAGCCAGGACAATGTATAAATTACTAAGATAGTTACTGGAACAGAAGTAATTGCTATGTCATGTGAATACGCCTCCACTGACCACATCATTGCCGAGCCAATTGTTAGAGATAAACGTTAACTAAGAGGGCACTTTAAGCTTAGTCTCCAGTTATAAATGTTTTATATTCTCCCAAATTTATCAGATGAAATTAATTTTATTTTCAAGAGAATAAGTTATTCAAGATTAAAATGTAACCGCATGTTGAAAATCGACTGTGGATGTGGTATAGACATACTCAATCGTTATTACTGAAACCTTAATCACTGACTAAAATTATAAATGCCACCCACTACCAATTAAAATATTATAATTCAGATGTCTGTAAATTTCAGACTGTTGTTTGCAAAAATACTCTGATTGCTTTGTCAAGGCAGTCTTTGTGAGGCTTTTATTCCAACTTCTGAAGTGATCGTGACAGCCTTGACTATCATGGTTTTGTATTTTAAATCCTTGAGAAAGACTACTTCCTTCTCCCCTCTGTCAATGCTTCTATTTCTGATTACTGTGTCATCATCTCTTGGGAGAAATGTAATTCTTCAGAGCAGGTCAGTCCTTGGTGTGAAAATTCAAAAGGACAAGACATGTAGTATTCTTATACTAAACTATGGCAGGGCAATACTTCTGAAAAGCCCTTATGAGAGTCCGATGGGCATCCATTTTAATGATCAGAAGTAAAAATGTATGCACTGAACTTTGAAAAACTCAAAGCTCAACAACTTTAGTTTTTGAGACTAGCAGTTGGCTGTCTCACAGAACGAAAAGGACTATGCATAAACATAAATGTTCCTGGGAGGAGGGTGTCACCTGGCGGTTTTATGTAACAACTCTATTATTTCAACGAGTGCTTTCCAGTTAGCTTTTCTTAGTTTCTCTAGCACCAAAAGCTACATAAAAAGTCCTTTACTAAACTCACAACAAGAGGATAGGGATGGTAACAAAGGTTAGAAGATACACCTCAAGTTAGAAGACCGTCTTCTGGTGCCATTACAGAACCCCATTCCCTTCTCAACAGATGGCAGACAACTATAAAAAGTTCCTGTCTTTGGATTGGTGGCTGCAAACCAGAATAACTCAGGAGCTTAACACACAATCCACACTTGATCAGCAGAGTTACTTTCTGGAGGCATTTAAACCCCTCTTCAGGAAAGCATTCTTCTGGGTGATTCTGGCATACAAGCCACACTGAGAACCACCATACAGACAGCACTCTTTACTAGACTAGAGTACATGTAAAAGTCACATGGGCAGACGATGACTAGTCCACCAGACAGGGGCATAGTTACTTTGACTCGGAGATGCAGAGTTGACAGGAATCATACATATTAGTTTATTTTAATCAAGTGTATTTTTAGACAGGGTCTCATGTAGCCTAGCCTGGCTTCAAACTTGCTAGGGTTGAGGATAACCTTTGAACTTTTGATCCTCTTGTTTTCACCTCAGGCATGCTGGGGTTACAAACATACAATTATGAACAATTTTATGCAGTGTTTTCAAGTTCAGGGTTTCCTGTTTGCTAGGCAAACACTTTACCAAAGGAGGTATACATATCTAGTCCCTAATTATACTTCTTTCTTTCTTTATTTAGTGGTTTTTTTTTTTTTTTTTTTTTTAAAGACAGGGTTTCTCTGTGGCTTTGGAGCCTGTCCTGGAACTAGCTCTTGTAGACCAGGCTGGTGTCGATCTCAAGAGATCCACTTGCCTCTGCCTCCCAAGTGCTGGGATTAAAGGCACATGCCACCACTGCTCTGTACTACTTTATTTATTTATTTTTCTTTATTTTTTAAAGACAGGGTCTCACTATGTAGCCCTGGCCTGGAACTCATGGTGTAGAACAGGTTAGGCTTGAACACACAGAGACCCATCTGCCTCAAGAGTGAGTGCTGGGATTAAAAGTGTGTGATACCATACCTGGCGTGACTATAGTATTTGACTAACATCTCTATAAGCAAAGATGTAAAGAATGAATCACACATGTATATCTTAATAAGTTATAAATTATTCTGTATTAATACATGGATATTATGAGTCACACACACAATTAAAATAGATTAAATAAATAAAATCACTACTTATTCTAAAAAATTAAGACTGAATTCAGAAATCTGGGGCTTGTTAGCCAGACAATCTAGCTGAATCAGCACAAGTAGGCTTAGTCTAGAGACCCTGTCTCAATAAAAAAGAAAAAAAAGAAAAAAGAAAAAAAAAAAAGAAAAAAAGATGGACCATCCTGAGTGAGGTAACCCAGTTACAAAAAGACAAACATGGTATGTACTCACTCATATATGAATTTTAGACACAGAGCAAAGGATTACCAGCCTATAATCCTCTTCACCAAAGAAACTAGGAAACATGAAGGACTCTAAGGGATAAATGGTCCCCAGGAATGGGAAGTGGCATGAACTCCTGAGCTAACTGGGAGCATGAGGGTAGGGGGGAGGGATCTGCTACAAGAAGAGCAAGAGAAGAGGAGTAGAGGAGAGGAAATGGAGGGGCAGAAATATTGAGTTGGGGGAAGAATGGAGGAGAGAGAGCAGGATGAGAGATACCATATCAGAGGGAGCCACTATAGGTCCGAGAAGAGATCTGGAACCAGGGAGATCTCCAGAGACCTACAAGGATGACACGATCTGACAATCCAGGCAATGGTGGAGAGGATAACCTAAAAGCCCTTCCCCTAAAATGAGATTGATGATTTCTCTTTATGCCATCCTAGAGCCCTCACCCAGTGGCTGATGGAAGCAGAGACAGACATCCACAGATATACACTGAGCCGAAATCTGGAATTTAGTTGAATAGAGGGAGGAATGAAGAGCAAAGGGGTCTGTACCAGGTTGGAGAAACCCACAGGAACAGTTGGCCTGAACAAGGGAGAACACATCAACCCCAGATGCTGTCGGGGAGGCCAGTACAAGACTGATCCAGACCCCTGAACATGGATGTCAATAAGGAGGCCTCTGCACTCCAGGGAGCCTCTGGTGGTGGATTAGTATTTTTCCCTGGTGCAAGAAGGGACTTTGAGAGCCCATCCCACGGGTGGGAAACGGTTACACTCTGGCCCTGGACACATGGGGAAGGGCCCAGGACCAGCACAGGAAGATTTGGTGGACTTTGCAGAGCCCCCGTTGAGGGCCCTACCCTGCCTGGGGAGTGGTGGGTGGATGGGGTAGAGGGTAGGCTGGGGGTGGGGAAGGAGGGATGGGGGTGATGGGAGGGAGAGGGAGAAGGGACTTACATGTGAAACAAGCTTGTTCCCTAACTAGAACTAATAAATAAATTAAAAAAAAAAAATAAAAAGATGGACAGTAACTGAGCAAGGAAGACATTCAATGTGGACCTCTGGTTTTCACATGTACACATATACATGAGCACACCAAAATATAACCTCCCTGCATCAGAAAAACAAACCAACAAACAAACCACCTTATTATTTACATTCAAAATATAGTGATCTGAAAAGAATAAAAATAGTCATCTATTTTTAGGACACTTAGTTTTCAAAAGTATTGCAAACTCAAAAAGTTCATACTACCAATAGCTAATATAATAAGGTACAAAACCCATAAAGGTTAAGGGCCAGTTATTTTCATAGTCAAAGCTGTGAGCTCTAGACCTTGGTGGTGGTGGTCATAGTGGAAGGGCCTGCAGGCTACATTTCCAAGGTTTTATTGTTTAGCTGGTGGAGGGGATTTTCGTTTCTTCCCTTTTCCTTCAGCAGATCTCTGGTAGTCATGACCATAACCTTCCATTTTGTAGTCATAGTGATAGCTGATTACCTATACTAAATCCCCCTTTCTTAAGTACCTGGAATTGTTTCAATTCTCAAGATACAACTGAGTCATTAACAAAGATGGAGGACAAGACTCACTTACAGTAATACTGGTAGTTTCCATTTCGAAAAGAGCCATGTTCTTGTCAGATCTGATTATTTTATCATTGTTTCTACTTGAGAGTGACTGATAAATCATTTTACCAGCAAGAATTGTCAGTTTTTCCACTTTCTTATTCACATGTATTTACTAGGTTTATTTAATAGGCTTTAAATTCCGATTAGTACCAACCCAAGAAGCCGATAATGAGATGCTCCAAGCTGTTAATGAACTGCTCCAAGGCTACAATTTCTACTCTTTTGCTGACAACGTCTCACTAGCATAAGAACTGATAAGAGCACAGGATGATTGATTGACAGGATTGATGCGTATGGTGGACATTTTCTGGTGGTAAATAAATGTGTTTAATTCTGATCTAAGCAGTGCCAGGGCTGGGGTGTTCAGCTATAACCATCTCATCTATCATGGGCAATAATGCTAACAAAAAAAGGACTAGTTTGTACAATTGTGTAATCTTGCACTTTCCTTTTTAAAACCTCAACTATTAAATAAATCACCAAGTCACATGATGTAAACCTTTGAAAATATTTCAATATTATATTGATTTAAATTTTATTAAATGTCTTATTCTTCTGCCTGCATGCCAGAAGAGGGCACCAGATCTCTTTCAAGGTGGTTGTGAGCCACCATGTGGTTGCTGGGAATTGAACTCAGGACCTCTGGAAGAACAGTCAGTTTTCTTAACTGCTGAGCCATCTCTCCAGCCCTATTAAAAGTTTTATTATGTGACCTCTAAATTGTTCATTTTAAACCATGTTGATTTCTCAGTATTTTTTTTTTTTTTTTTTTTTTTTTTTGGTTTTTCGAGGTAGGATTTCTCTGCGGCTTTGGAGGTTTCTCAGTACTTTAAAAGTTAATGTTTCTTTTGGATAAATAAGCAAGGTTTGGCATAGTATAATAGTAATTTCTATTAACAATCCTAATAAAGGTATGATACTTGAACTGAAATGTCACTTGATATGAAGAGACTATTAAAGCAAATGCCCTACAGCTTTATATCTTAATAACAGCAGTAAAGAGAGCACACTAACATACAACACTAACGCCAGGCTGAGTGTCAATGTGACTAAGAAAATGACCTAGGCAGAGGTCTGAGCTGCCCTACAAAGCTCCAGCTTCAATCCTCCTAGAGGGGCCTTGCCTTTCATCTTTGGACTAATGGTCTATGGCCTATGGCAGCCCAGGGGGTATTTGCAGTGGAATTAGGGGGGAAGTGGTGGTTAATACTACAGAAAGCTGTGCTCCCTTCTTCAAAGGAAATGTTCACCATGCCCCAACTTGAGATCTACGGAAGGCACAGGATGAGAACAGGAAGAGGTGGTGGCTCAGATAGTCAGGTCACCAGGGGATTCCTTCTCAGGCACAAGAAACACCTGTTACCCAGAGAAGACATCTCTGACATGGGATGGCTACAGACACTCTTCCCTAGAGCTCAGCTCCTTCCTCCTGCAAAGGGAGAACTCAACTGCTTTTCATTTACTTGTCTCAATCAGCAGACAACAGAAAACCAGCTCTCTTAGATTACCTAACACTGCTGACTCCACTTAGCTTCCTGGTCCTCCTCTTAGGTTTACTTTCCCCCTAAGGTGCAACCAGGGCCTACACAGCTGAACTGCTGCCTGCTTCCTTTAATCTAGTCAGTGTAGTGAATTGTAATGTGTGAGCAGATCTGAGTCTTCTGCCCACTGAACATGCTTTTTTTTTTTTTTTTTTAAAGCTTTGGAGGCATTTGCTATCTTACACAAAATAAGCACAAGGAACTTGGATACCATTCTGTGGCACTGGGTGCTTAAGGCCCATCTTACGGAGGTTTTATTTTTCCCAAACTGAGACCAAAAGGAAATCAGCCAAAAGCACAGGACACAAGATTCTATCTGTTAAGTGTTATTTAGACTTGTGTTTACCTTCAGGAACTAGTCACCTTTCCCTGTGCTCCTTTAGACCGTTAACACTCTACAGTTAACACAAATAGTAGGTAAGCATTTGGTTCCTGACTTAGTTGAGGTTTCTATTGCTGAGATGAAACACCATGGTCCTAAGCAATTTGGGGAGGAAAGGGTTTACTCTTTTAACTTGTAGTGCATCATCCAAGGAACTCAAGGCAGGAACCTAGAGGCAAGAATTTATGAGGAGGCCATGGAGGAATGGTATTTACTGGCTTGCTCTCCATGGCTTGCTCAACCTGCTTTCTTATAGCACTTAGGACCACCAGCCCGGGAATAGCACTACCCACAATGGGCTGGGCCCTCCCACATCAATCACCAATCAAGAAAATGGACCTCAGACTTGCCCATAGGCCACTACAGGGGAGGCAATTTCTCAATGAAGCTCCTGCTTCCCAACAGACCCAAGCTTGTATTGAGCTGACATAAAATTAGCCAGCATAGCTCCTAAGGCAGACTGCTTGGGTTGAAAATTTGAACTGGTCAGTTTTACTCACATAATAGTAGTTCTACTTCAAAAGGTAGTAGTGATGAAAGTAACGAACACACACACACACACACACACACACACACACACACACACACACACACACACACACACACACAGAGAGAGAGAGAGAGAGAGAGAGAGAGAGAGAGAGAGAGAGAGCGCTAGAATACATAAGAGGATAAATTACATCTCTATCATAAATTGTTCTATACACACACTTCAAAGTGGGCAGTCCCCACTTTGTATAGGAGTGAAGGACCATAAAAATGCCTGTGACAACCACCATTGCTCCAGAACCCTTAAGATTAATGTTTAAAAGTAGCATTTAAAAAATGAACATGCTAAGCCGGGTGGTGGTGATGCCTTTAATCCCAGCACTCAGGAGGCAGAGGCAGGTGGATCTCTGTGAGTTTGAAACCAGGCTGGTCTACAAGGGCTAGTTCCAGGACAGACTCCAAAGCCACACAAAGAAACCCTGTCTTGAACCAACCCCCCTTCCCCCCCTAAAAAAAGGACACACTAAAACTGATACAGCAAATCATATAGATACAGAAAACAAAAAAATTAGTAAATCTGTATTCACAAAATATGTTGTGATTAGAGACATCGAGAATAAAGTGTTATTATCTCTCTGTAAAACCTGATCAAGAACAATTTGGACAGTGGTTCACTTCTGCCATGTAGCTCCAGATATAGATCAAGCTCCTTTCCATGCTTAGCACAGGTCACAGCAAGCTGCATGATTGCAAAGGTCTGGAGCCTAAGGATCTGTGGCACTGAGAAGAACAAGGATACCGATGAAAGACACACAGAAGACTTACATTGTATTGATGGTTAGCAACAGGCTTGTAATTGGTTGTTACAACTTTGTCCAGCTGTTGTGATAGCCTTACAGGTTTGGAAGACTCTTCTATTTGCAATCTGAAAAAAAGAAGACATTGTTAACACACTGGTTAGTAGAGTAGATCCTGTAGAATTATGCCAATTACTAGTAACATGTAAGCAAGTAAGCTCAGAATAGCACAGTAGATTTACCTTAATAGTTAGAAACACAGAAGAATGACTACAATGTAAAAACTAGCCCCATACAAGTTGTCATTACAGTCCTGAATGTAGTTCTGAAACTGTGTACCATGGGCAAATTAAACTCATCCAGCAAAACAATCTTGAATGATTATTGTCTAAAATTCATCAGCTGATCAATCCAAAGCTTCCACTATCCTGACAAGAAATAAAGGTGAGCAATAAATAAATAAATAAATAAATAAATAAATAAATAAATAAACAAACATACATTCACTGTTCAGTGACCAGACACTGATGCTCAAACCATTTCTGTCACTACAGAAACCTCGACTGCACTGGTCTGGAACACTGCTGAACTCTATCTGAATTAAATGTGACTCAAAATACTGCCTTCAGAAAGAAAAAAAATCACAAACACACCAATGACTTTAGGATTTTTATTGTGTCCTCATTTGTATACTAAATTTGCTTCTTAAAAATGAACCCACTTGGTTTATAAGCACAGTAAATCTAAAAGTCTGTTTTAAGAGGGAGAAAGTACAGCTCACAAAAGTGACTATTTTTAAAGACACAGAGGGTATTATCATTGTACCTTTATATTTTTCACCAGCAGGGTATCAGAATACAAAATGTAACACACCTCAGAAAATTGCCTACCATATCTGGCTAACTTCTAGTTGAAGAATAAGCATGAAATAAAAGTATTTTTGGAAAAATACCTGGGCTTATCCCTTATGAACCTCACCGAGAGATCCACTCAGGGCTTTGAGGAATTAACGGCTGCAATGGATACCACCAAGAAACCAAGAGCCAAGCTAGGAAACACCTTGGCTCTTGGAGGTTTTTTTTTTTTAATTTATTTTTATGTATTCGTGTTATCACTGTGTGTGTGTGTGTGTGTGTGTGTGTGTGTGTGTGTGTGTGTGTGTGTGCGCACGCGCACATGTGTATGTCAGTATGTGGGGGCCAAGGACACCAAAGGTGTTGAACTGCAAGGGGCTGGAGTTTTAAGTGGTTGGAAACTAAACTCAGATGCTCTGGAAGAACAGTATGTTCTTTTAACTGCTAAACTATTTGTCCAGCCTCAGTTGTTTTTGTTTTTTTATATGTGGAAGTACCTGAAAGGTGGGAAAAGATCAAAGTTAGCACATTTTAAGATTATGTTTTTTTTTTTTTTTTTTTTTGCTGAGTTTTCTCAAATCTCTATAATAAATACCTATGACTTCTATAACCAGAAGAAAAATTAAGAGAAAATACCCCAATTTGGTTAAAGGATCAACCCAGATTTAACTAAGCAAATGTTATAGTCAGTTAACAGCAGTCCTGAGGACAGGGAAGGCAGCATTCAGTCAGCTGACTGTGGCATGGAGAGAAGGGGACTGCAAGGTGTATGAGGGTAAGCCAGTATAGTGCAGCTCAGGGTCATAGGGAAGGCAAAAAGGACACTCCACTCTTCTAAGGGAAGCTGTCTTGAAGGACTGGGGGGAAGACCTCTCAGTCTGAAGAGTGATGGAGACAGACAAGAAATGTCCACAAAGTATAGGATCTAGGCATGTGTAACTAACTCCTTGGCAAAACAAAACAGGCACAATTGAGTGGCAATGTGTTTCTAAACATAACACCCGTGCTCTGACTGTAGCCACCTCCTTCCCACCCACCTCACAGGGGACTGGCCCCTCCAGGCAGAAATCCCTACATTGCCATCAGACCACCTTCCCTGCTTCCTCCCTCCATGACTCTTCTGGAGACAAAAGGAGGAGGCAGCACCAGCCCTTATCTTCTCCACACCAATTGCCCCCTTTACCCAAGTTTCAGTGCACTTAGGCACACACGTGCTCTTTATAAATGGCAGCTTATTCTTGCCACACCTGCAGCCTGGATTTATCTGTAGTCTCTGCACTCTGATTCATGTTCATGAGGCACACTCTCCTTTCAATTCTAAAAGTCATTTTCATCATCAGGGTTTGTGTCATATTTATTCTCAAGGCATCAGATATTTTAAACAAAGGAACACACTGTTGTTTTCTTCTAAAGAAAGAGCTCATACAAAAATTTAACCTTTCTATTATACCTTAAAAAAAAAAGTCAATTCCCAGAGTTTTGTTTTAATTAAAAGAGGACATCCTATGACTCGAAATTCAAAAGGTTAATCTATGGACTGAAAACAACACATTTCAAAAGAACTTAATCTTAAAATATTTTCATTAACCATGAATAGTTTAAAACAGTTTAACAGGTTTTTTTTATTTAACACTAAATAATTCATTTAACATTATCTCATGATGTGCCAGAACAATTTGCAACTCTATTTTATTACTAACAATGCTCTAAATTAAACACGGCTGGCTTTACCACACTTTCAACATCAACACAAGGATTATCTGGGTTTTTGATAGAATTTGAAAATACTCAGTTCATAAGGCAGAGTAGCCAACTACAGACAGAGGTGTTAGGCTGAATGAGAAGAAAGCTACATGTTTCTGTGTTCTAACAGTGTCTAAGACTAGGTCTTATCTTTTTCAGAACACTAAAAAGTACAGTGTTATTTCTAAGACACTGTAATCAGGGAATACAATGGTCTTTATTTTGCTTTTTTTTTTTGAGACAAGGTTCAGACATGTAGACCCATCTGACCTCAAACTCACAGAGTTCCACCTGATTTTGCCTCTCAAGAGCTGGGAGATTCAAGGTGTATGCCATCATGCTTGGTGTAAGAAATACAGTATTATTTATTGATCACTGCTGTTTCATAAACCACTCAACAGATATTTGGCACAAATTCCTAATACCACTATACAGAATAATTAATTCAGAAAAACCTGCACATTAAAAGGTTAGGAGAAACCATAGGTTTTTAATATTTTTCTAATCACAAAGAAAGTGTTTGAAAACATGCTTATAATGCTATATTAGATACAAATCATACTTGTTTGTCATAGTATATGATTTTTATGCATTCAAACTCTTAATTTTTAAGTTTGTAACTATGTATATGTGTGTCTGTGTGTGGGTGGAAGTCAGAAGAGGGTGTCAGATACCCTGGAGCTGATGTTACAGTCAAGCCCCAAGTGGATATCTTTTGGAAGGCTAGCATGTTCTGTGAAATGTTGAACAATCTCTCCAGCCTGGAAAATCAGAAATTAAAGCAAAGCAGTAAACAAATACGTGCTTTGCACATACTGAGCATACAGAATGTACACTATGCTTGCAGAGAACTCAGCTTTGGTTACTAGCACCCATAGGCAGCTAATAACCACCTGTAACACCCACTCTAGGGCCTCCACTGGCACACATCCACATACAGATACACCTAATTAAAAACAAAAACCCAAATAACAACAACAAAACTGGCTTCTCTGACTGCTAATCACACAGCAGTGTCATTATTCCAGCTCTCGGCCATTGTGGTAGTTTGAATGAAAATGTCCCTCCCCCTCAATAGGCTCATGGGGATGACACTATTAGGAGGTGTGGCCTTGAGGTTTCAGATGCTCAAGTCTGTATGTTTCTCTTCCTTCCTGCTACTTGAGGACCCAGATGTAGAACAAATTCTCAGCCCCTGTCCAGCACCATGTATGCGTGTGCTTCACCATGCTTCCTGCCATGATGAAAATGGACTAAACCTCTGAACTGTAAGCCAGCCCCCAATTAAATGTTTTCCTTTACAAGAGTTGCCATGGTCAGTGTCTCTTCTCAGCAACAGAACACTGACTAAGACAGCCATGCTGGCCTAGCTCTCTGGGGTCAACAACTCACTTACATGAATGTTAAAAAAAAAAAAAAAAAAAAATCAATTTAGTTATAGATTTGGACAAAGCCAGAAGAGAGAATTGTGTCTGTTTTGCCTGTAGCAGAGTTCTAATTTATAGAGAAAATTAAACAAAAGTCAGGAGTAGGCATGTGGAACTGAACTGGAGATCCTATGCATGGCCCATCCTCAATCCCTTTAGTTTTCTAAAGGAACCCTAAACCCAAGTGCCCTTGTTAACAGGGATGGGTGGGTAATGGGAGACTGGGGAGGCCTCTGTACTAATGCACAGGGAAGCATACTGCTTGCATTAGGCCCTAGTGATTAGGGTGATGCTTAAGGACACAGAATATAGTCAAATTTAAAAACTTACTTTGAAGGCACATTTAACAGAAAATGGAACATAACTCAATCGGGGCATAAAACTGAACTCAGACTTCTGACTTAGTAACTAAAACCTAAGAAGAGTCAGACGGAGTCACTGCAAAAACACTCCCAAGAAGTTACTGTAGTTTATTAAAACTATAAGATCTTCCAAATTCTAACCCTGAAAAGCCAGAGAGCTAAAAACTGAAACTTTTTGAATTTTTAGGATAGGAAACAAGCACCTAATACCAGGAACAACCTATTTCTCTGGACAGCAACTGGCAACTACTACTTTGGCTATATACAATTATTTCACCTTGCTCCAACTTTATGGAACAGTCACAATCAGCTTACTAAATTAGCCTTCCTAAGATTACTGAGTTCCTATGCCACACATTTCTTCCCATAAAAAAAACTTTCATGGTCTATGTGACCTAAGAGCACCTACAGAATGAATGACAAGGAAAACCAACATGGCAGACACCTAAAGAGTTCTTACTTTTCTGGGCCCACATCTTTAATGCCAGCACTCAGGTGGCAGGGGCAGGGGCAGGCAGATCTCTGTGAGTTCAAGGCTAGCCTGGTCTACAGAACGAGTGCCAGGACAGGTTACACAGAGAAACCCTGTCTGGAAAAACCAAGAGTTCTTACTGCATGCTAGAAACTGTTAAAAGTGTCACCCACACCCACTTTCTCCTTAGACTATGTAAAACTAGCTCATCTCACTACATGGTTCATAAGGCCACGCAACAGAACACAGACTACTTAAAACCCCAGAGAATTTAGCAGAAAAGAAACAACCAAGCATTTCTTTTTCTTATGACACAGGTCTCGTGCAGCCTAGACTGGCCCTGCCCTTGTTCTGAAGCGAGGTTATAACCTCCAACCTCTTGTTTTCACAAGCCTACACTGCTGTGACCGTTCATGTGGTGCTGCAGGTCTAACCGGCCATCACTAGTCTGGCAATTTCTTTACAATAGTTATCAGCCAAGCTTGACTTAAGCTGTTGACTACAGATTTCAGCTAATAAGTTCTCTAGTTATTCACTGGTTAATACAGCGTTTTTCATATGATACCAACTCAGTAAATGTTTGTTGAGTAAGTAAGCATATAACACTTTTGTTGGACAATTAGATCACAAATGAAACAGCAGAAATGCACATGAGCAAATACCATAGTAAGCATGATTCTGTTCATGTAGACTGCTTGTTCATGACCAAGCAGTACGGCCTTTTCAGTCTGGCTATCAACGAGAGCTGAACAACTACAAACTACACCGAGCAACCAGTATTTGCATCAAGTGCAAATGTAGGAATCAGTTCACAATGTAAACATAAACACCATTGCAGCATTCATTTATCGCTTGTGTGTGCTACAACTGTATTTGAGTACAATTCAAGTTATTATTAAAATGACAAGCTTTACAAAAGACCACCTACTTTCTTAAGACTCAATGCCATGTTTGAAAGGGAGAGACGGATGCTGGCATTCACAAGGTGTGTGTGTGTGTGTGTGTGTGTGTGTGTGTGTGTGTAGAGAGAGAGAGAGAGAGAGAGAGAGAGAGAGAGAGAGAGAGAGAGTAGAGAAGCAGGGAAAGCAGCAGAGGACCTGAGAGAGAGAGAGAGAGAGAGAGAGAGAGAGAGAGAGAGAGAGAGAGAGAGAGAGAGAGAGAACCACGGTAGAGAGAAGCAGGGAAAGCAGCAGGGCACTGGACCTGATGGTGGGCGAGAATGCACAGCACCTAGGGCAGGTCACAGGAGAGAAAGCACAGCTTGAGAACTGGTGGCAGAAGGCTGCGAAAAATAATAAAATAACCAGGGCCAGCTGAGGATGTCTGTTGATACCAAAGGACTCTGAAGCACCAGCTTTGAGACACTTCATTATTAGGGGAACAGCTGAGGTGAGCTCGTCAGTGCTTCCAACAGTAAGTGTATGTCCATCTACCAGAACGTAGGCAAATCTGAGGGGCCCTGAAGAAAGTTTAGGGCTTCATCTGACTGAACTCCTGATCTGGCAGGACTACCGGAGGAATCATGGAGAGCAAATATTAAATGACCTCAACAACTGTCTCTGGGGATCCTGTTCACATGCCTGTGTTATAGAATGAGCTGAGTAAATGAGCGGGGGGTGGTGGTGGGGAACTTAGGGCCGTATTTAGTCGGAGGCAGTAGTTTGGAAGCCAAATCATAAGCAGCACAGCATGAGACTTAGCCTGTGACACACCTCTTCCAACAAGGCCATACCTTCTAACCCTTCCCAAATCAATTGGGAGGAGACCAAGTATTTGAACATATGAGCCTATGGGGCCATTCTCATTCAAACCATCACAATGTTGTATGTACTATTACAAGCCAGTTAAAATAAATGAAATGCAAAGTGTAGTCTTTCAAGCACACTGATAGCATTTCAAGTGGTTCTGAGCAGCAGGAGGCTAGTGGTCACCACAATGGACAGGCACGAGAATCAAACTCAAATGTCTGCAGCTCCCTGTGAGGTAAGTCATGAACCAGACAGAGAGCATGCTCCACCCCAGGGGTCGACAGTCCTCCACTCCAGCTAACTATCACTCTAAGGATGGTGTTGCCAGGCCTAATTATACAAAAAAACCTTAAGACATCACTTACCAAAAGTTGCCAACTTGTTCAGTTGAACCAAACCAAAACAAACAAAACCCCCAAACCCCACCCATCTTACCTCAAACCAACAAAACAAAAACCTAGCAAGTAACCCCAAACAGAAAAATAACCCCACATATAGTATCTATACCAAGCTATTAATTAGCAGCTGTCTGATCTGTCGTATTTCTAGCCCACAGTGTTTTCATGTTTGTTTTTCCTCCAAGGCAGTGGCAAACATTACTAGAGCAGCAGTCATGATGCCAGTGGGAAATTACCAACCAGCAAGACTGGCTTCTCTAAAAGGAACAGTAATTCCTTCCACCCAATTCTCACATTCCACTGCCACGGAGAATCCAGGAACTGGCTGAAGGACTCATCTAGACTGTTCTTAGGGGAATACACTATAGCTGTAGTCAGGGAAAACAAAACAATTAAACCCCACTCTATAGCATAACACAGAAATGTGACCATTTTTGAATTCTAAAACCAGCAACTTATCATATGATCAATCATCAGTTCCTTCTTAATGCAAAACAAAACCACATCGTGTTCTGTATAAAAATAAAGTATCTCAAGCCTCTAGATTTAGTGCAACCTGTCAATGACCACAGGGCTTATCAGAGGGAGCGAATGGCAGGGAGTGGGAGTTGGCAGAGGTGTCACAGTTCTTTCTGCACAGAGGGACACACGACATTGTAGTACTGGGCATGTAGATAAGACAGGGAGGGGTTTTTGAGTTCTGGGTAACACAGTAAGATTTCATCTCAAAAATCAATCAATCAGGATTCCTTGGGCAGAGCTAACCACCTACATCATAATCTATTATAAATCCATTGATAGTTTCTCAAGTTTGGTTAAAAATACTATATAGGCCTCCTGCTTTAGTTCCGGTGTGCAGCTTCTCCAGCCTCAATCTCTGGGACTGGAGAACCTGCCTGGGAGCTGCTTTACTCAAATAATCCTGTTGGCTATACTTTTTCAATTTGGCTTGATCTGCCTGGCTTACTGCATAGGTGGAGAAACCTATTATGGGAAGGTGGGATGGGCAGAAAATTTATTTATGAGGTTGACTGACTTACCAGGAGCAAAGTAGGAAAGTAAAAGCTCCTGCAACTTTTACCAAATTAGTCAACTTGCAACATTTTTAAAATAGTTTTTTAATAGTTTATTTAATTTTACTGTATGTGTTTTGGTGTGAAGGTATCAGATCCCAATTAACTGGAGTTAGAGGCAGTTGTGAGCTGCCACATGGTGCTAGGAATTGAACCTGGGTTCTCTGAAAGAACAGCCAGTGCTCTTAACCTCTGAGCTATCTTTATCTTTCCAGCCCCAACTTGGAACTTTTTAAAAAAGATTTTATTTATTTATTATATATACAGTCTTCTGCCTGCATGCCAGCAGAAGGCACCAGATCTCATTCAAGTGACCTGCATCACTTACGAAGACCTTTGCAAAGGCTGCTTTGGTAGACAACTGTGTATATGATCAACATGAGTGTTCAGCTGGAACCTTCAGCTCGCCCTTACATGATCTGGAAGGCACCATGTGGTTGCTGGGAATTGAACTCATGACCTCTGGAAGAACAGTCAGTGCTCTTAACCACCACTGAGCCATCTCTCCAGCCCAACTTGCAACATTTTTATAGCAAGTTACTTTCCCTAAATCCTCTACAACTGACTTGAGGCTTTCATGCTGGTGGAGGGCAAGAGCAAAGTCTGTGTCCACAGAACAGGATTCCGTTCTAGTAACAACCAGCTACAAACCTGGTTTCCTAGTACAATCCATTCAACAACCCAATTAGGCAGGAACAAATGGAAAGATATGAAGGTACAAGAACACACATGTGAATGAACAGTCTAAATCATACATATTTTTTCTTTTTATTTAAAGCCATGAAAGGAATTAGTAAGGAATTAGTATAAGTAATATTAATGAGAATATTAAAGTGATACAGACTTTTATGGATTTAATTCATATACACTGTGCGGCTGAAAAGTATAGAGAATGTTTTAAAAAGCAATTTTATATATGAAAGGAGCATGGAGGTTTAAAATGAGCCTTTGGAGATTTCACAGCAGATGGCACAGTGATAATCTTTGTATCATTTAAGAGTTGACTAGATTCTTCAAATTGTAAATGTTATCATGAATAACACTATCTTCTTCCTCAAAAATGTCTATTAGAGAATGTGTGTTTTCTGAAGGACATATTAGTACTACATGTAATCTGAAGGAATCACATTTACATAGTGGAAATAGACTTACAAAAAGTGTGGACTTACACAGTAGCTAAGGTACACAGGCTACCAGGCATGACGGCACAAAGCCTGTAATCCCAGCACTTCAGAGACAGAGGCAGTTGGACCTCTCTGGGTTCCAGGCCAACCAGGGCTCTATAGTGATACTCCCAAATTGTACAGGAAGAGTGTAAGAAAGAAAGTAAAATGAGATTCAAAGGCTGATCTACCAGAAATGTGACAGCAGGAAGGTGGAAAACACCACTGTGATGAGAAGTACCTTAATTTTTCATATTTGTTATATTAAAAAAAAATGAAGGCTTGAGGGTTGAAAAGATGGCTCAGTGGTTAAGAGCACTTGAGGCTCTTGTAGAGGACCAGGGATTCAATTCTGAGTACCCACATGGTGGTTCAGAAATATCTACTGACTCCATTTCCAGGGGATTTGACGCCGTCTTCTGGTCTGCATGGACACACATATATGCAGGCAAAATACTCACACATCAAATAAACAAAAACCCCCGAAGGCTTTTTTTGTGTGTGGTGGTATACACCTGAGGCAGAGGACTGAAGAGTTCCAGGCTAGCCTGGATTACACAGTGAGTGTGAGGATTGCCTGGGATAGAGAATGAGACTGTCTCAAAAACCAAACAAAGACACCCAAAGCTTATAAGCAGACTTATTTGAAGTTTTTAAAGTTAAATACCAAGGTTATTAAGCAGTCTCAAATTGTAACCCTCAATTTCTCTGACTCCTAAAAATTATTAGGGCTAGAGATCAAATAAGGTGTTTACAGTGAGGGAAGTACTCTTTTTCTAGGTAGCTGCAAATGTCTGAATCATTTTTCTAAATTAAAACTTCCACACTCAATGGCTATGTGATGGATACCAACACAATATATCAGTGGAATCCAACAACTTCTCTTCAGTAAATTCAAAAGCACCATCTACAAAATTCCAGTTGCCTATGAGCAGAAATCAAAATTATTGGCTGTGCATCATGTCAAACTGCAGGAAGCTACCCAGGTGTATACTAACCAAGACACCGTTGCTATGGTGACTAAGCAAATATAGCAAGAGGCTAATTCATTAGTGACTCCATGAAAATATAAATGCTGGAATATATGAGAAATATCTGGCAGTGTATAGCCACTAATGTGGGCTAAGATTCATAAAGAGTTTCTTTTAAAAATGTAAATTTTAGCATTCTGTTTAGAAAATTAAGAGTTTTGTGCTAACTAAAGCCTAATCAAATCAGGGAGAAAATGAGAAGGAGGTAGCTTTCAAGGGAGAGAGCACTATGTAGGACCAGCTGCTGAGGCACTGATACCCATATTACATAGGGAAAATTTCCATGATTGCCAAACAGAACTGCAAATAGGCAAGGGGCCCCCACAGCCTTCAGCCATATGGTCTCTAGCTCTCTCTTCATGGAGGGGATACACAGAAGGCTAAGGAGGAGCTGTACATATTTTTTATTAGAAAAGAAGTAAACTTTTTTTTTTTTTTTTTTTTTTTTTTTTAAAAAGACAGGGTTTCTCTGTAGCTTTGGAGCCTGTCCTGGAACTCACTCTGTAGACCAGGTTGGCCTGGAACTCACAAAGATCGCCTGTCTCTGCCTCCCGAGTTCTGGGATTAAAGGCGTGCACTACCACCGCCTGGCAGAAGAAAGCAAACTTTAAATCAAACAATGAAAATAAAAGCTGAGAAATAAAGTAACACCTGAGAAACAGTTCCAAAAGACAAATGCTAGATTTGGATTTGACCTGAAGCAGTTAAATTAATTATCTACTGTTCAACATACTTGCATGCCAAATAATTTGTTACAAACAAAAGTTGTAAACTAAGAAAATCCAAGGCTTTTTGTCATTTTCTTATGATTTTATATTTCCATTCTTCATAGAGACCTTATTAAGTAACAAAAGCTTCTATTTCATTCAATGTTATGATCTTTTGATGTTATAACACCATAAATACAAAATCCTAGTTCAAAATGAAGCATTATCTTAATTACATGGAAAAAATTGCTAAGAACAACTGTAGCATCTCATATCAGACAGACATATCACTAGTACTCACTTAAGCCAAATTTCCCTCAAACACTGCGACTATGGAGACTGGCAATAAACAAAACTTACTGACTTCCACAAATAGAAGGCAATGCTATTCTTGTTTTTGTACCTTCTTTGGTGTGTCAGCTTATAAATTCTTTGGCTTATTTAGTTCTTTTTTATATTTCTAAATTTCTTTTGTTAGATCTTTTTATTTTAATTTTTTTAAAAAATATTTATTTATTATTATACAGTGTTCTGCCTCCATGTGGTTGCTGGGAATTGAACTCAGGACCTCTGGAAGAACAAGCAGTACTCTTAACCTTTGAGCAATCTCTCCAACTCCTTTTTGTTAGATCTTTTAAACCCTATTTTGCTTATTCCAGACTGGTGCCCCATAAGAAATTCTCTCAAACTCCCACCTCTCATTTTTCCATAATAGGGCCCTCATCAATCAATTACCCATGTTTCCCAATACATATACTGGAGCTGCCTCTCTACCACACTCAAGCACTTGAGCCACAATGCATCCTATCAATAATGTTAATTTCTCTGAAATAAGCATTTATGCTTTTTTCTTACCAGCCACATTCTTCTAACAGAAGCCCCTATTTTCAACACACATCTTACCATCTCCCAACACACTGTCCAGGCAAGTCCAGAGTGCCAAACAAGACCATGTAGGAGAGGCGCAATAGGAAGTGAGCAAGACCATAGAGAAGGGACCAAGAGAGGCTTGATCAGGAGGGTAATGTGATGTCCTCAGTAGGTATTTACTGTGCAAAAGGGAGAGGGAGAATAGGGACACAGGAGAAGGTGGCCAATTCCATGAACAGTGAGAAAAATTTCAGAAATTCTAAGAGAGTGAAAAAGAGAAAGTGAGAAAAAAAGGGAACAAGAGAGCAGGAGGAAGGAAGAAAGGATAGAAGCGAGACCGATGAAATCCTGTAGGCTCAGCTAGCAGGGACCAGCTGTTAAACTGGAGGGGCTGCAGCAAAGGACTCTTTAAAATGAAGGTCATGTCCTAGGAGAAGACAAGAAACTGAAGTGCAGACTAAGGGAAGAATGGGGTGTGGGTGCAGTGAGCAGACACGCACAGCTGCTAATTTCAATACTACCTGGGCATTGCCAGGCAGAACTGCAGAAGCCCACAGCAAAGGCCTTGACATAATAGAGAGGGAAGGCAAGGCAGGCCAGCACCCCAAAGAAACCTTCTGGAGCGTATGGAAGGGTGTTCATTCAGGAAGCCTTTCTTAGTCTGGGTCCCCAAACTAGTTTTCTATACTCCAGTGTGCCATATTTATTAAAAGAAAAACACTTACAGTAGGCAATTTTTAGCAAAAAACGCTCAGCTTTCTATGAAGGAATTTATACTAGAGGAAGACTCAAAAGAAAGCTTGGATCACGCAGCTGCATTTCTACATGGTTAAGATGAAATAGTCAAGCAGCAAATTCCTCTCAATATCCTAGCTTGAAAACAAAAGTTTTGCTGAAGCTTTATTAATCTGGTAAAAATTGTTTTTAAATCGACAAGAAAAGACAGTAAGTAATACCAGCCACCTTAATATTCTAGACATTAATTGTTGTTTAAGAAATGGTGGGAAAGACAGACACTATCATGCAACAGAGTGGAGAGTTTTTTATTGGGGGAAGGGATTGGGGGAGGGAGGAGATTGGCCTCTGGGGACAGGAGCATCGGAAGAGAGGAAAGAGAGGCAGAGAAAGAGAAAGAGAGAGGGGGGGAGAGAGAGAGATACATAGACAAGAGGTGAGCAAGGCCCACATTCTAAAAGGCAACACAGTAAATGCACACAGGTGTTCTTAGTGGCTGCAGCTGAGGACTTATCCTGTCAGGACCCTAAGAGCAGGCCAGTAAGATGCCTGAATACTAACATTGCTATACTTTCTAATTGAAGACTAGAATGATGGAGAAGCAGAGATCCCTAGGAAACAGGCCCTATTATGCACAGGAATGACACATAGTCAGTGGCACCAACTTGTGAAGGGAGGGCTGCTACAAGGAGGACAGCTCCACCCCCACGGCATGCTGTATGAGGAAACAGGCTGCAGAGATCGTGGCTGCATCTGGTGACACATGGTATATGGCCTCACATATAGTTTTAGACGGGTAACCCAACCACTTGGAATAGAATTTGTACAGTACAAAAAGATCCATAATTACAACTAAGTCCCCGCTAGCTACCTAGAATCCTGGCTGTGGAAGAAAACATTAATACAATTTCTGGGAGTGTACCATTCAAGATACACTCTTTGACTGCACTTTTAAATGCAGAACTGAATGTTCTGTCTTTGCTCTAACCTTCTACTCATTGCTGGCTTTGGGAGGAAGCATGTTAATAGGCCAACGCCATTCTTAGGACAAGGATTAAATGTGGTGAGGAAGCTAAAAAATAAACTCCTGCTCTGGGCAAGATGGTGAGTTCAAGGACAGCCTGGACCCTGTATCAACCTTACCCATATATATATATATATAATAATATATATATATATATATATATTATATATATATCTTTATATTTATATTTGACACAGGGCCTGCAACACTTAATGATGGGACACTCCTGAGAAGAAGTATATTATCAACACATTATTATCAGAACATCAGTGTGCTGCACCAGCTAAGAGAGCTACAATTCAATGAAGTGATAATTTTAACAGATGACAATTTTACGGCCCCATGTTAAAAAAAAAAAAAACACAAAAAACAAAAAATAAAAAAACTTCTGTAGCATATGACTACAGTTTAGCTTACATAGAAATTGGGTCACATAGAGCACTGTTTTATTCTTGTCTGCATATTATTTGAAAGCATACCTGCTGGAGAGGTCTTTACAATTTAGACTTTATGTATAATCTGTAGCTCTTACACACTCTAAGGGCCACCCACCTATATCAAACTCTTCAGACTGTCTGGGAACCACTATGTCTACTTCCAGCTCAGACCTCTGCTGATGGTTCTGGGATCTACAGTCTTCTGTGAAGACCTGAGCTGATTTACATACTCACACAAAAGCTTGATAAAACCTGGACTATGCAAGCCTTTAAATGAGAAATACTATCTTTCTCATGCTTTGTAGATACAATCACCGACAGTGCCTACAAAAGGAAGGTGGCTCACAATGCAGCTGAAGGGTTAAGAAATGTGCACTGGACCAGCTATAAAATACCCGCTATGGAGAAAGCAGTGCACTGCAACAGTGGAGCATCTGTCTGTACCAGACAGGAGGCACAGGGTTTGGCTATCAGTATCAAACAAAACAAAACAAAGCCAGACTTTGAAGCTGCTTATTTCGGCCATGATAGAAATTTTAATGATCTGCAGGAAAATCGACTCTGAAAATCAGCAGCTTAATATTAAGAGCTCGTTTGCTTGCACGGTTCAGTTTCCCAGCCAAGCACTGGGAAAGACATCATGAAATTTAATTAGCAATACTTTATTAAAACAGACCAAGTTTCAGAAAGATGGCACAAGTGTATCATTTTCACAAAGACCAAGTTACCCTAATGAAGGGTCTTAAGCTGAGATAACTGACTTTCATTTTGTGACTTATTAGATACTATGAATGACACGTACCTTCACCAGAACCCAAAAGATTTCCAGAAACCATCTCAGTAACCAACTCAGAGCCTATGCAGTCCTCTTTAACATACACCGGATTCCTAGCTCCCAGGAATTAAAAAACAGTAAATTAGAAAAGCAGAGGAGCCAGCAGTGGTGGTACATGCCTTTAAATCCAGCACTGGGGAGGCAGAGGGATCTCTGAGTTCAAGGTCACCTTAGTCAATAGAACAAGTTCCAGGACAGCCAGGGCTATACAGAGAAACCCTGTCTTGACACCCCCCCTCCCCCCAAAAGGAGAGGGTTGCAACAGACACTGTTAACATGACAAAATGGCAGTTCTGAGAGAAAAAATGGACAAACTGCAGAAGACAAGGAAAAGAATCTGTGAACTGTAATACCCAGGATCCACTTGGGAAAGACCATCCCCTGTTCCTGACAGGACTTGATAGCACCCAAAGCACAATTCAAACACAGGTGCTCATTTGAAAATTCAAGCTAAAGAGAAGGCTAAGCTTGGTTCTCAATGAAGTCTGTACATAAGGTGTGCACAGATGTAATGTGTAACACCATTTAGAAAGACCCATTACAGTTATCTCTATTAAATCATTTAAGAAGTATACAGGCGACCTTTGCTGGAGACATTAATAGCTAGTAAATGGCAAGAGAATTGCCATGGATTTGAGACCAGAGGCCATGAAACATAGTAAGTTTCAGGCCAATCGGGTCTACAATATGAGACCTTTTCTCAAATATCCACAAAGAAGTGATAATTATCCTTATCTGTGTTTTTTTGCCAGTTCTTTGAGCTTTTTTAACTGTATATTATAATGACCTAATACCTTCAATTTTCCAAAGTTAAAATGAAAACATAAATAAACTAATATAAACAGCCTATTCCTACAAAATTTCAGGAAAGAAACACAGTAAGAAAACCCAAGAGTCATACAACAAAGACATCTGTTCAACGATGTTCATAGCAGCACTATCTGTAATAGCCAGAAACTGGAAGCAGCCTAGATGCCCCTCAACAGAAGACTGGATGGAGAAAATGTGGTACATTTACACAATGGAGTACTACTCAGCAGAAAAAAAAACAGTGGAATCTTGAAATTTGCAGGAAAATGGATGGAACTAGAAGAAACCATTCTTAGTGAGGTAACCTAATCACAAAAAGACAAACATGATATGTACTCACTCATATGTGCATTTTAGACATAGAGTAAGGGATTACCAGCCTACAATCCACACTGCCAGAGAAACTAGTAAACAAGGAGGACCCTAAAAGAGACAAACTTTGCCCCCTAGAGAAGGGGAGCAAATTGAGAACATGGGAAGAGGGGGAGGAAGCTTCCAGAGTCAGAAGGGAAGAAAAGGAAGGATGCAGAGGTCATGAGGGAACAGAAAGGCTGAGTCAGGTGTAGATTAGAAGAAAGGACATATGATAGGTAGGATTTTAGTTGGGGGTGGTGGTAGAGGAGGAAGGGAGGGAGAAGGGAACTGGGATGTCATGTAATTCAATCTTGTTTGCAATTCAAATATATAAAAAAATGAAAAAATAAAACCCAAGAGATAATTTTTATAACAAAATATTCACAAAAAGCCAATTATTTCTTTAACATGAATACTAGTAGTTATTGTGTATATATCTGAATAAGTACATTGTACCACCATTTATTCACCATTTAGAGCCTATACGGGCTAGGTTCCATGAATTTCACCTCAAAGGATAACATTTTATGACAAAAAACAAACACCTAAAGTTTTGTACTTAAGCAGCTAAGTCAAAGTGCACTAATAACAGAAACAGAAGTACGACGAGTAATTAACACACTACAGCAAAATGCCAGATGGCAGCCAATGTAATTATATAATAAGAACTGAAAATTCTGTGAACAATAGCATTTGTCCGTCCGTTCCCACACCCACCTCCTCCAAAACCTATGAGTGTAGCAGACAGCAATGATAAACAACAGACTCACAAACTAAAGTATTTCTTATTCACGTTAGCCTCCCAAGGGTGGGTGGGTAGGTGTGTGTGTGTGTGTGTGTGTGTGTGTGTGTGTGCTCGCGCGCGCGCGTGCACCTGCGCATGTGCAGTAAGTTTTCTCTATACACCTGCATCATCCTGAACTATGAAATGAAGTTTTAAAGGCTAATGGTGTAGCTGTAGTCTATGAAGTAGATGGACTATATAAATATATTTAATTATCTAGAACACTGAATATCAACTCTAAGATGAGTGTCTTTCTCATCAGTTCATCCCTGACTGTTGCTCCATAATAAGCTGCTCAAAGCTTACTTAAAGAGTTATTACATGAACTTGTGAAGCTTGGCCATGAAACCATTGATTTTATACGGAATATAATACTGATACTAATGGGGAACTCTGCTCCATATTATTAACAATATAAAATACTGATGGCGGGGGAGTCTGCTCTGTATAGTATTAACTTTTGTTACAATAGGTACGAACATCTTAATTTCTTGTCAAACTGTGCTAGTTTCCCATTATTATAAGAAATATGAAACATTCAATTGACAAAGAGAAAAGGTCCAATATTAGCCTGTACATCATCATAAGGAGTGAAGGGCAGAAGCACTCACTTCATGGCTATAATGCAAAAAAGGGGAGGAAGAATAGCTGGCACCCTAATATCTCCTTGAGGCCATATCTTGGCAAAATCCCTACATTTTACAAGGCTGCACTTAGGTTTCTCCAACCCTCAATACACCACTGGGGGATCAAACCTTAAACATGAGCCTTTGGGGGAGGGCACTTAAGAGCATAACTACAATATGATAGCACTTGCATGTATCATATAATATGCCATACCAAATGTTACTATAAAAGTACATTTTATTAAGATTGACGAACTAACTTTGGAGGAGGGGTGGAGAGATGGCTCAGCAGAGTAAAACTGTTAGCATTTAGTAAAGAAAGAAAGGCCCATAGCTTGATTATCAAATTAGAGAGACTAAGCTGAATGTGGTGGTTCGCATCTATAATTTGAACCCTGCAGGAGGATGGCAAGTGTAAGACTGGCATGGGACATGCAGGGACCTTCAAAGCAAACCAAAGATGAAAAACTTTAAATTATAAAGAGGGGCTGGAGAGACAGTGGAGTAGTTCACAGCTTGTTGCACTTCTAGAGGATCCCAGTTCTACAATGGGCAGCTCACAACCACCTGTCACTCCAGCTCTGAGGGGGTCTGACTCCCATAAGTGCCTGCACACATGTAGCACCCCCCACACACACCTAAAGAAAAAAACTCAAGAAAAATCAGGTAAGGGGCTGGAGATGGCTCAGGGGTTCAGAGTATGCACTGCTCTTCCAGAGGACCAGAGTTCAATTCCTGGCACCTACCTCAAGTGGCTCACAAGACTGTAACTTCAGCTCCAGGGGACAGAACTCTGGCCTCCACAGGCACTTGCACACAAATGCACAAAATCACAAAACAGACAAGACAAATACACATGCAAACCATTTAAAAACAAGATTATAAGCAACATTTATTCATGTAACAAGTTTTTTTTTTATGCACCACCATCCGTTATACCTTATACTAGGTGATGAGGACACAGGCAATGCATCAGTCATAATTAATAAAGGTACTTTAAGTGTTAAGAATAAAACTGAGACATATCAAGGCAGGTGTGGTGATCTGACTAAGAAGGACCACCAAGGGTTCATACGTTTGAATGCTTAGCCACCAGGGAGTAACATTATTTGAGAAGGATTAGGAGGTGTGGCCTTGTTGGTGGAAGTGTGTCACTTGGGGTGGACTTTGAGGTTTCAAAAGCCCTCACCAGACCCAGCAACATCTTCCCTTCTCTCTACAAGTGGATCGGGATGTAGCTCTCAGCTACTTCTTTAACACCATGCTCTCTGCCATGATAATGAACTAAGACTCTGAAACTGCCCCAATTAAGTGTTTTCTTTAATAAGAATAACCTGGTCCTGGTGTGTCTTCACAGCAATGAAGCATTGACTAAGACAGCAAGTAATTAGGAAGTAGCACTGAGAAGAAGGCTACAGTATTTCATCTGGAGGGTCAGGGATGGCTACATGAACTGAGAACTGTATCACAGGAGGAGGCTGCCACTTGAGGGTCTGGCAAAAGGCTTGTTCGCATGCAGAAGAAACTGGAGATGAGACTGACCTTGTTCTGTGGACAGAAGGTGGTCTCCTGAGCTGTCTAATGAATGAATGAGAGGAGGCTGAAGAAGCTTTACTATCTAACCACAGTGTTCTGAGGGTCGGATCATGCACGACCTTGAAGAATCTTTAAATTAAAAATAAATCAATTTATTTATTGCAGGAATCTTGCTAGGTAGCCCAGGTTGGCCTCAAACTCACCATGTAGCACAGACTAACCTTATACTCATGGCACTCCTGTGCATGACACTGGCTTCTACATACAAGAGCCCAGTGCTTGATCTGATATACAGCTGTCACTTTTGAAATTGCTAATTTGTGAACAAATGCTCACATATCATTGCATAACTAGCTCTGTAAATTATGTGGTTATTCCTGAATATCTATTTAGAAACAAAAACTATCCCTTCCTTAGTGTTACAGTAGGATTCCAGAGTGGGTTTAGGTATGCTTAAATGACAGGCATCCAAGTAGGACAGTCAAGGGCAGTGGTTCTCAACCTTCCTAATGCTGTGATCCTTTCATACAGTTAGTTCCTTATGTGGTAACCCCAATAATAAAATTATTTTGTTGCTACTTCATAACTGCAATTTTGCTACAATTATGAGTTGTAATGTAAATATCTGATATGTAACCCTTTCAACTTACAGGTTGAGAACTGTTGGTTAAGGGAATGCTACACACATGAATATGAAACTTGGGGGACTAGTCTCAGGAGGACACATACATATTGGAGTTTCCATGCATACACTACACACATGTACACACATGTACACACATGTACACACACACACACACACACACACACACACACACACACACACACACACACCCCCCCCTATACTGGTGCGTTTTCGATGGATAAAATGTAGGGTGCAAAGAGTTACAAAGATTAAGTAGTCACCTAAAGGAAGACTACAGGGACTAGAGAAAAAGTTCAAGAGCATTGCCTTCTCTTCTTTGTACCAATATGGTAAGTCACAACTGTCTGTAACTACAGATCCAGGGGATCTGATGCCCTCTTCTGGCCTCCACGGGCACTGCATGCATGTGATGTAGGCATACATGCAAGCACACACATTAAATAAAAGTACATCTTAAAAAAAGAAGATATTTTGACTCAGAGCACTTTTTGCTCTTACAGAGCACCTGGGTTCAACTCCCAGCACCCATGGTGGCTCACAACCACCCCCAGTTCCAGGAGGTCCAATGCTCTCTTCTGGTCTCCATAGGTACCAGGCGCGCGCGCGCACGCGCACACACACACACACACACACACACACACACACACACACACACACACACACACACACACACACACACACACGCAAGCGAAACACTCACTAAAAATACGTATTTAAAAAGACTTTAGTAACTGATTGAGGAGGGTATTAAAAATACGTATTTAAAAAGACTTTAGTAACTGATTGAGGAGGGTATATCAAGGAAAATGTTGTAGAGGAGACCTAGGAAACTCTGGTATAGTAGAGGACACTCACCAGGGACTACCATTAGAGGGAGTCTAGCCATCAGCCTGGCACAGACATACTCTACAGGCAGCTTTACTATTCATAGGCTGCCTTTATGTGTTCCTTCATCTTCTCAGGATGGTTTACTAAGTACCACTCCTACTGCCTTCCTGACTGTGCTCTGCTGTTCCAGCCTGGACTCCCCACACAGCTATCTATGTCTCCTCTCTGACTGTACTGCACCTGTGGATGGATTTATGGACTATTTACTGCTTGTACTAACCTCTTACACAGCACAAAACAGGACACTACATCAGTTTAATCTATTTTCCAAAAGCAGCATCTCTGATGGGTTTTTAATGTTCCACTGCTTAGTATGCTTAGATACTTAACAAATACCTGTTGACCAATGAGTAATAAATGATGCTTGGGAGCTATGAAACATGAGGAAGTAACATAAGTTTATAAATCAATGTGACATGCCATAACTTAAAGAGGAATGACTCACAGTGACCAAAATCCTGGGAAGTCCAGGAGACTCTAATTAGTTAAGCCTCACAACTTCTATTCTTTCTTTTATTTAGCAAATACTTTAGAGCTCTTAGCTGCCAGACATATTTCTAATGATCATCTTTACTAGAAATGCATCAATGAATATCTTCTAAATGACACAAGTATTTCATCAAAATTACTAAAGCATCCCAGATTTGACATAGATAAAGCAATTTGCTATTTAACCTTTCTTCTGCCAATATATGTAGCTCTAATTTCACTTATGACATCAAACTTCATTTAATTTGCAAGATCAGAAACTAGGCAAAAATTCCAAATGGAAATAATTATATAACTTATATTACTATTTTTACCCTATCTACTTGGTAATCTAACAGTCATGGTACTAGTAATATTGGTTTAAGTTCTGAGGCCTTTAGAGCAAGAGCCATCCAAGAGAGGAAGGAGTAGGCAAGCCTCCTTTTTAACTAGTGCACTATACAGTATTTTGAAACCACTAGACCTGGAAGCAATAACCTGCCAATAGTGTCCTGGATTCCATTTGATAATGGTTCAAATTCCAGCTTTGCCATTTACAAACTGTGAGCCCATGAGAATCATTTAACTTTTCCACAACTCACTTGTGAAAGTGGAAACAAGTTTTTCTAAGAGGACAGTAAATGAAAAGAACAGATTCAGGCAACACGAAGTCATTTAAGAGTGATCTACTACACAGGCTGACCTGCCCAAAAGTCATTTCCTCTAATCAGTCACTTAAAATAAAAAACAAACAAAACCCCCCAAGCAAACAAACAAACAAACAAAAACCAATCCTTTTCTCGACTTACAAAATGAACGACTGCTTTAAATATTTTCTTTACAACACCCTCTGACAACCACATCTGAGTCTCAAGTGAGATGCAGACACTGATCTTTAAGAGACACAGCTTGTATTTTGAAGATAACAAATTACAAAGACTGAGTTCTGAACATCTCAAAGTATAAATTAAGTTTGCCCCACTGGTAAGTTAAAGACTTGACTATCAATGTTTGGTGGTCCCAGGCACTGAGTAGCTTACTGACTCAACACACTGACTAGGATTCTTACTCACTAACAAAGGAGCATATGGCATCTTTTCTTAGTCTGAAAAGCTTCAGGGAATCATAGTTCAAAGTATAAAAACCTCAGTACCTAAAAGGACCAGGAGAAGCATACTACACCTTATGTAATCCACAAAGAAAGCAAGATACATACATAGGTCTGCAGCACTGGGAGTACAGCTCCCTCCCAAGTCTGCCCATTTTGCAATGGTGGTGCCACATTGAAGCCATATTCACATCTAAGACAGCAATGATTCACACCAATTACTATGACCATTTCCTGGCATATTGGTAGTAATGTCTTCTTTACCTACACCTGTAAATCATCACAATTTTCTAACACAAAAACATCTGAGGGATACGTTCCTTATTCTGAGATGGTCTTGGTTCCACCTAAGGGAACTTTGTCACCTAGGAAGGCCACCTTCAACAGCCAGTTTTAAGTATTTAGTACAGATTTACAACAAAGGCATCAGGGCCAGCACAGCTCACCGGCCCAGAGGCAGAGACTGTTGGTTGTCCTGGTGACAAACCTTCCAGCAAACTAAAACCGATTAGGCTTTGTCTGGGGCCAATCTATAAATGGTAAAACTCCAGTAACTTCCCTTCCTTCCGTGGAAAACTGCCCACTCAAATACCTTGAGCAGCGATTTCAACACTCAGTAATAGGTTTAATATCAAGCACTCAGTTTGACTAGATGTATTCAGAATTGACAGAATAAAAAGATCAGAATGAGATAAAAAGTCAGTGTCTAAATATAGACATTGCTAAGAAGGAAGGTGAAAGAGGAAATGGCCAGATAATAGACAATCATTCTATTGAATTTTGCCTCAGGCTAGCCCTGTTGACTTTCAGCTGTGAGTGAACAAAGACAGACTTATTCTGAGGTATTTTCATTCTGCAAAGTTGTGAAGCTTTGGGAAATCACCACATGCCAATAATGCTGCCCAGGACTTAACACTTTCACTTGTAAACCCAGATAAATGCCTTTAAACACACCTTTCTGTCAGTCAATGTAGAACTATAAACCTTTCGTTTTCAAATATTGACCTTTGCTAAGTTCACTGGACAAATGACAACCAGTTCCCGAACTCAAAGAGCTCACAATCTAAGAAAGAGACAACAGCAACAGAAGTAAAATGAAAAGGGAAATGTGGCTAGTTCTTAATTAGGGGACATGCAGCAAGAATTGGGGAGGTGGTATTTGCCCTGTGTGGCGCAGCTGTCAAGGAACTTTGACATCTGTGCTGCATGTGAAGGAATGGAGTCTGGCAAGCAGGAAACAAATGAAGACCCTGGAGAGCAGGTCAGGAAAGCACTCTGTGCACATGGGGGCAGAAAGTGGCTGCTCCTGATCTAGCGCACAAGTGGGCCATACTGGCAGCAAGAAGGGTCCAGAACAAAGAGGCTCTTTCTGTTTTCTGGCCTTTAAAAAAACATTTGATTTTAAAAGATTTCTATTCCCATATTAAACAACAACAAAAAACAAAAAACCATATGCCTGGGCTCCACAAGAGAAAAACCACATTTGGTACCAGTAGAGGAACAAACAGAACAAGCTGAGTATGGGAGTTTGACAGACCAGAGATGCTCAGGGTGAAACAGCGCTCATAATGCAAAAGACACTGGATGACCCGAATAAGATAATCACTTCTATAAAACCTCAAGTCTATTGTTTTAGGTAGTGAGCTCATGTTCAATGTGTATTCCTAGAAGTGTCTACACTCACTTGGAAACTGTTGTCTCATAACAGATGTAAACCTCTTGGAGCAGTCTGCAGCAATGACCTGGTGGACACTGCCAGGATCTGTTCTCTGAGAGCGGAAGAAGGAGCTTGCTGCCCTCAAGGTCTCTAAGATGTCCTCTTTGCCCTAAACAACGTGCCCAGAAAGGGTCTGTTTTAGTCTTTTTTGGGGGGTGGGGTGGGTGAGACAGGCTCTCTCTACATAGCTCTGGCTGACCTGGAACTTACCACGTAGACAGGCCCTGGACTCACAGTGATCCGCCTACTTCTGCCACCCATGCTTGGATTAAATGTGTGTACCACCACACCTGGATGCTTTAGTGTTTTAAAGGGAGTAAATGATGTAAATATAATCTCAAAAATAGAAAAAATATAATAAAAAAGAAGCTAGTCAGCTTCTTCACTTGCAAACAGACAATTGAAAATCAACAGTTTATGAGAACAGGATGCAGGAACAGAAGCAACCTTATGGCAGAAAAAACTTAGATGCCTTTATTCCCCATTAGTGCTTCAGAAGGATAGAAGCTCCCACTTAAAAAAATCTGTAATCATAGAGACTTAAAGTTCCACATTTAAAAAAATTACACACTTGGGCACTTTATCACTGTTTGGAGAACGAGACCATTTCGAAACATGATTCTGGAAACGGTTAAGACTTCTTTAGACATCTGAGACATTTTAAGCATCCATCAGCAGGACTGTAGTTCAAAACCCCCTGGTTGTCTGCTATCTACTGACATGCAGCTAACAGTAAGAGCAATAAGGAGTCCTGCAGTAGAGACAGCAGGATGATAATGAGAGTTAATTCAGCTCCAGAATCAACTGGAGCCTATCCAGGCAGTTCTGTCCCTTTTGAATTTCTCTTTTGAAGAGAGAATTACTATCTTTGAACTCCATTTCAAAATCTTCATTGCAAATCTCTGTGGTGGTTTGAATAGAAATGGCCCCATGGACTCATGTGTCTGAATGGCTGGCCCATAGGGAATGGCACTATTAGTAGGTGTGGCCTTGTTGGAGGAAGTGTATCTTTGTGGGGGGTGGGCTTTAGGGTCTCACATGCTTAAGCTACACCCAGTGTGGCACACAGTCTCTGCCTGCTGCCTACGGATCCAGATGGAGAGCTCTAAGCTTCCTCTGCAGCAGCATGCCTCCTTCCATGCTGCCATGCTTCTTGCCATGATGATAATGGACTAAACCTCTTGAAACTGTAAGTGAGCTCCTATTAAATGTTTCCCTTTATAAGAGCTGTTGTGGTCAAGATGTCTCTTCACAGGAACAGAAGATACTCTCTTAGCACTTATTCTCTTTATGTACTAAAGTCAACTTGATTGCATTAGCATACTTAATTAATATTTAGACAGCTGGGTGCTGGGAACCAAACCTAGGTCCTCTGCAAGCAACAAGTTCTCTTAACCACTGAGCCAACTGAGTGGCTCACTGAGTATTATTTTAGGAATGACTTTCCTATAAGAAAACACATTAGTATGACAGGCAGGAGTCATTCTGTAGTGGACAAAGTAAACATAAAACTACGGTTGCAACGGGCGTTGATGGCGCAGGCCTTTAATCCCAGTACTCAGGAGGTAAGGCAGGCGGATCTCTATGAGTTCAAGACCAGTCTGGTCTACAAGAGCTAGTTCCAGGACAGCCTTCAAAGCCACACAGAAACCCTGTCTTGAAAAAAACAAAACAAAACAAAACAAAAAAAAGATAAAGCAACCGGGCTGGAGAGATGGCTCAGAGGTTAAGAGCACTGACTGCTCTTCCTGATAGCAGGATTATTTCTCTCTTGACCTGAATTTCATTTGTTAAAGGTTTCAATATTCCTGAGGCTCACCATAATACTAGTTCTATTTCAACTTCTATCTTTATCTAAATAAATGACAGGATCTTACTAACTTATATTTAATGAATATATAATTTTCATAACTGAACAATTTATCAGCCAAAATTCAATAACAGAGAGTTATTGAATTAGTTATTGATTTAGTAATCAACAATAAGAATTGATTACTAAAATCAAATTCTCCTAAAATACAACTGACTGTTCTTAAAGAACACTGTTTATAAATACATTATTTATAACATTATACTTTGTAATATAGCCACTTATGTTACTAAGAGCATGCAGTTTGACTGGCATTCACTAAAATATCATACAGTAAAAACTCACTAATTAAAATTTAAAGCTACTGACTTCTATCAGGGAAAGAAAGGTCTCTGACAAAAAGGCTTAGTCAGGTACGGTGGTGTAATCCCAGTACTGGTGGATGCCTGAGACACACAGCAAGATCCTGCCTCAAAAAACCATGGGCGTGGTGTCGGGGCGTATTTTCTACAAGCCAGTCATTTTTTTTTAATTACTCGTGCACACAGTAGCACTAGGGAGTGAACACAAGGTCTCACATGCACTGTCCTTTTATTTATAAAGCCTGACTTTATTTTATTTAAGAATATGGGCATGTGTGGGTGTGTGTACCCCAAGTGCAGGTGACCACAGAGGCTAGAGGCTTCAGATCCTCCAGAGCTGGAGTTATAGACAGTTGGGAGTCCCCATGATGGGTGCTGGGGCCAAACTCAGGTCCTCTGGGGAAGCAATATACACTCTTAACCACTGTGGCATCTCTTCAGCTCCTCTTTTATTTTTGAGCATTACATACTTAACTTGTACCTTTATCTAGATAAACAGCACAATCTTACTAACTTCCATTTGAGGGATATATAATCTTCATAACTGAAAAACTCATCAACCAAAATTTAATAGAGCTATAATAAGAACTTATTACTAAAATAAAGTTCTCAGTGTCTATATACTTTTAATCACATTTTCCTGTTCAAAGGTGAGAGTGTGTATGTGTGTATGCATGCACGCTTACACACACACACACACACACACACACACACACACACACACACACACACACACACACCTGAAAAAATCCAGACTTAAGAATGGCACCCAGTAAAAGAAATACAGAAGCTGGGTGTCAATGACTCCCATGTTTCTGTATGTCATTTTGACAATTCTTTTCTACTTTAATCTACTGCACTCCTCCATATCCATATCCATATCCATTTCCATTTCCATATCTATCTATCTATCTATCTATCTATCTATCTATCTATCTATCTATCTATCTATGTTTGGCTATTTGTTATTCAGAACATGCTATTCAACAAACCACAAATACAAAAAGAAAAAAGAAAATAGGGAGAAAGGAAGGAAGGGAAGGATAATGCAGCCCCTGCTATCATGATGATCAAAATATTACAAAAGATGAAACTTCCTAGGACAAGTGAAAACAAGGAATAGACATTTACACACACCAATAACGAGTAAGTATGTGGCAATATTCAAAAGAAAAATGTCAGATCCCAAGTGGGGTGGGAAATGGGAACTATAAAGAGGTTTTGCTAAAGGGCATAATATATGGGTTGGTTATAAAGGTGCAGAGGCAAAGACATTGCAGGTAAAATGTGTGGCATGTATGTAACAAAGACATGCAATGGGAAACTCCTGGGCATATCTGGAATATCACCTTGAAGTGTGATCTAAGCATGTCTATATAGAGGAGCAGTTGAAATGAAGCCAGAAAGTGAGACAAGAGCCAGGTGACACGTGAATGGCGGCACGAAGGAGAGAGTACTCGTGAGGGTGCCTGAAGACACCTGGTCACCCGTGTCTTCTGAGCTGTGTGATATCCCACTTGCCATTTCAGCTCCCAAACACTTCTGCTTCAATGTCACCCACATCTGCCTTTCCACCTTCTCCCTCGACAGCACCAGCCACTTCTCTTCTCACTGCTACAATATCAATAATGATATACTTACAGAAGTGGGTGCATGTGTGTTTTTTCAGGTTCAAAGACCGTCAGCTCTGGAGCAAGAACAGCATCCTTTGATTTAAAACACACTGAGCTTCACCTCAGTGATCAAAGCATACCCCTGGCACTAAGTAATTATAAGTGAAATATAGGAGACACATCTTATGACTTACACTCCTGCTATTTTCATAGTTTAATCACTGGTACTACCCTGTCAAAGCTAAGTACTTTCTTTTTGGTAAACTGTCAACTAGGATTTACATTAAGATGGGTATGGAAATTACAAAAACGTTCCACTCCCTCCTCTTTCATTGACATATTCCTTCCTGTGTGATACACAGGATGGAATGGAGCCAATCTGACATAGTCACGGTGGGACATACATCCAGGCAAGCTAGAGCAATTGGTCATCTCATAATCACACAAATGTGAGTTGACTTAGTCAAAGACTCTGCCTCAGAATATCCCCCAAACACAGCTTCTCATCTCCATTCTGAAGCAGATACTCTGGGCTTCCAGTTAAGAAACTAGTCTCTTCATAGACTAGCCAGTTAAAAAACAAACAAAAAAAAAACAAACAAACAAAAACCTTCTTTGGTACCTTCCCAAATGACATGCGAGTCTCTTAACTTTCAAGCCCATTTTTCTGCTACTCTTACCAAGTATCTGCTTGTTGTGTGTTATGAAATATTCTAAAAACGTGCAAGAAAGAATTAAATATACACCAAATCTAAAGTAAAACAAAACAAAACAAAACAAACAAACAGTAAAACCCTTGTTCTTGTGAGAGCTTTAACTGTACAGTTTAGAGGGGAGATATGAATGAAGAAATGCAATGAAGAGTAGAGAATGAGGTAGGGTGGTCAAGGTAGGCCTTAATGAAAAGGAGTATTTGAGCAGACACTTGAAAAAGGAGAAAGGCTGCTGTGAGGCTGAAAACCAGAGCCCAGGATAAGAGCAAGGCTAGTTTTCACAGACTGTTAGGAGACTGGGGTAGCTGATGTAAAATGGGTGGAGAGGGCGAGAAGAGACAAGGACGGAGACAAAGAATACTGAGTGATCATGGAGGTCTCTACTGACCATTACAAAGACTTGAATTTTATTCTGAACAAGACAGAAAACACTTGAGACACTAGGAGCAAGGAATGGCATGATTCAGAGTTTAAAAGACCTGCTGCAGAGCTGGCTCCTGGCTGAAGAGACTAGGGTGGGAAGCAGGACTCTAGAGGACAGCAACTGCAATAAAGGAGATGAGAAAGCATGGCCACTTGTGTGGCTTGCGTAAGGTCAAGGTTAGAATACAGAAAAGAAGGATTTTGAAGGTAGTATCTGCAAGATATCCTGAGACATTGGCTGTGGAGCAGAAGGTTTTTGGACCAAGGAAAGACAGTGAGGTAAGTGTGGCATTACCTGAGCTAAGAGAATACTGGGAGAGATCTGGAGTTGCTTCTGGTATGTTGGACAAATAGTATATAATGTATGAGTGTGTATAGAGTTCATACAGAAAGGCACCTGTCGTCTTACACACCTTACAATCTTCCTGTGCCTTTATGACAGGCCATCTATTCTGAAGGTCCTTTCCGCCCTCATCTTTTTCTACTTAGTCAAAATCTCAGCCTTCAAAACAGATGTCATCTACTCTGTGACACACATGATCAGCACTTCCTCAATCACTCTGCTTCTTCAGTCACTTAAGGCTAAAATATGAATACTTGGCTGTATAGCATATTTGTAAAGCTACATAATTTTCATTTTGGTAAAAATAAGGCAGGCATTTTCTAAACATAGCAGGTGGCCTGGCACTGCTCTCATCCTCAGATAAGCCCTTCAAGGAAAATAAGACCACAAAAAGAGATCTCAACAAGTAGCCCAACACCTAATTTTGTACTTTTCAACATTTGTATTTATCTGAAGATCATTTTATAAAAAGGCTTGTATTATAGCATAAACTATATAGGCTGCAAACAAATAGTGAAATATCTTTTGACAATTTTACAAAGCTAATTTTCATTTTGACTGTCATTCTTTTACTTGCCCCGGGGAGACATTTAAAATAGGGGGATGATTAGACAAAAGAACAAAACCACATCTAGCTTTCTTGAGCCACTCCCAGGAAACGTTTCTAATGCAATCAAGAAAGGGGGGGTTTATAATACAATGTGTCGTTAGAGATGCTAAGTTCAACTACAGTTTCCCAGGTAAGAATGCTGGATAGCCAGGAGGACGCTTCTTGAACAGCACTTTCTCAAGGAGTAGCACTGCATGGTTACAACTAGCCCATGGCGAAGTTGCTGAGCAACAGTGTCTATCCCATGCACAGCTTTCTCTAGTACCTAAAACACACCTGGAAGGCAGTACAGAGTATTTGCCTGGAGGTGGTGGCACATACCTTTAATCCCAGCACTTGGAAGGCAGAGGTAGGAGGATCTCTGAGTTTGAGGCCAGCCTGATCTACAGAGTGAGTGCCAGGATAGGCTCCAAAGCTACACAGAGAAACCCTGTCTCGAAAAACAAAACAAAACAAAACAAAAGGTAGTACAGAGTGAATGAATGGGTAGATGGATGGATGGATGAGCAGTTCTAATCTCATGGTACTAAAAATCTATCAAATACAAATCAAACTGGTATAAAACATTTCTTCAGGGTTTTGAAAAAAAAGCTGACTCAAAGTCTTTAAATAGTAATTACATAACATTAATGGCATATGAAAGTTGGGCTAACAAAAAATCTCATTAACAATATGCAACTTTATAAAATTCTCAACAGATCAAAAGCAAAATGATACTTTGACAACCATACCTGCTTCTTCAGGCAGTAATCATTGTAGGAAAACTGAAAGCCATTTAAAATAAAACAGTACAAAGACCTTTGAAGCATGCCATTACAGAATCAAGATTCATGGTTGGGGGAGAATGGCTTCCTTGGAAACCCATCTGCCAAGTATGATGAGGACTTGAGTTTGCTCTTCAGAACCCAAGCAAATGTGCAATACTATCTTAGTGCTGGGAGGTGGAGACAGGTAAATAAATCCCCAACTGCTGGCCAGCCAGCTCAACTAAAGCAGCAAGCTCCACACCAACTGAGAGTCCTGTCTCAAAACACAAGGTCTTTAAAACCAAAACCAAACCACAAAACAAACAAACAAGACAAGGTGGAAGGTACCTGAGGACACCATTCAAGGATGACCTTTGACCCACATACCACACTCATATAAACAAATGACCCGAGCTTACATAACATAAAGTACAACTAGGAAAAAACATCAACTTTGCTTTCAGAAAGCATTAACACAGTAGGTAATGGTATCTCTAATAGCTGGGCTCTGACAGTTCTCTAAAGACACACTTACTACTTGCTTCTGTTTTGTTTTTGAGACAGAGTCTCACTGTGTAGCCCTGGATGGCTTGGAACTCACTATGTAGACCCCGCTAGTTTCATTCACAGAGATCTGTTGGGATTAAAAGTGTGTGCCATCATGTTGAATTTGTAAATATTACAAACAGAAAACATGGTTTGCATGAAGCCAATCAACAATCTAATGTAAGTATCCTAAGCCCCAAGAAAAATATCATGTATCAGTTTAAAGTTATAAAACACCAACCTCTTTAATCTCATGTAGTTTTCACTGGCAGCAGGTCGGCATTCCGCTCTCTGTACCACTATTCCTTCCAATGACAGTTTATCTTGAATGGAAAGGGAAAAACTGTATTCAGAGATAACATTCATCATTTCCAAGATGGCATTTTGACACATAACTAAATGTAATTCATAGAATCCAAGGAAACAAAAGGATAGTATTGAGCTGATAGCAACATTATTTATCAGAATAGAGAAATGTCATTCTTGAGGAGACTTTTTGCTTGTTTCTTGAGCTGCACTGCCCTTTGTCAACAACAGCTTTAAACACACTTAGACTAAACAGACCTAAAAGGGCACACAATCAAATGAAAAGGTGAAGGATTCCATCTGTAACACAAGTAACTTCTGGAAATACAGTAAGTCTAAAGCACTAAATCGAAGATACATACATACACATAAATGAGGTTCTAGAAAAGCCAACTAAGAAGATACTATGAAACTGGTCAACTCCTTATCTAGGCTACACTGTATACTCTGAATCATAGATGATAAAGTGTGTCAACATGAATCTATAAGCTGAGGAATGCATATGTTTGTAGTCATAGCACTGGGAGGGAAGATACGGGGGATTACATATTTCTGGCCAGCCTGGGCTACACAGCAAGACAAGTAAACAGTGAAGTTACTATAAATATTTGCCTAAACAGAAATGCAATTTTCTTCCTTTTAGTGACCCTGACTTAAAACCAGGAGAAACAGAAAAGGGAAATAAAAGCCTGGACCTTGCAAGCCCACTGGCATCAGGTGCTGTGGCAGAGTGAAGTTGATGGATCTGGCCTACTATGTAAGAGGCAGCTTTATAAAAACCTGAAAACTAAAACTGTGGTTAGAAACAGCTACTGGTCAGTCATTTCCATGAGAATTCACTCAGAGAAGAGACTAAGAGAATCTTCTGACTGAAGAAGAATGCACTGATTCATCTCTTCATTCCACTAATGTAAATGACTACCATGCAAAAGCACCATGTGGGCATTGCCGAATCAAGATGATTAAGACACGGCACTGTCTTCGCAAAGCACATGTTTCTATAAGAACAGTGACACACCAAATAAAATGCGACTCATACAGAACCACATCTACACAATCAACAACAACAAAAAATCTTCTAGTGATTTTCCTAGATTTTTGTCTTCAAAATTCAAGGAGTTATATAGCCTGTGGTCCTAAATACTAATTATGAAACGCCATCTGAATTAAATATTCCCAGAGTACCTCAATACAGTGGCTAAGAGGCACCTGGAAAGCACAATGACAAGACCCACACCTACTGCACACTAAGGGTGTGCTAGGAAATCAGTACTGTACAAGTCATAATTCTTTACATTTTAAACCTGAAAATAAGTCTCCATCATGAGTAAAGTTAGTAAAACTAAACTTAGAATTTTCTCAGAGAAATTGCAAATCTTATATCCTAATTGGTATCTCTGGTGAAACTCAGAGTCCTAAACAAGAACATGCTCCAGTCTCACAATAATAAAATCTGGAAAATTCTGACGTATTTTGTTCCTAAGTATATGAGGAAAAGTTGAACCCTAGACAGTAAAAGAGGCTTTGTCTAAAACAAAGTAAGTCTAGGATAGAATCCTGATAACACATCTACCTCTAACCCAAGTATTTACTAATGTTGAATGCTAAGATGGCTACCTTTAATACCATTCTCTGTTAATGCTCCCCACCTATTTAGTAGTATCTACTCCAAGAGGACACACTGAACTTAATTCCTAAGGGTTCAACTTTCTCCACATACGTAACAACTGAAAGGGTGGGAAGGGAGTTCAAGAACCCTGCTCATTTCAACTTGACACTACGTTCTGTTCTTCAGTCAAGGCTACTCACACAGAGCAGTTAACATTCACTCCCTCAGACCACACTTTTCTGCTTACCATCCTTTCAGACCTAAAACTGCTTTCAAATGCTACTCAAGTTAAAGGGAAAGTCTTAATTATTAGCAATGAATTTTTCCATCAACTGGCTGGTGTTAGTGAGCTATCTGTTTCTGTTATTCCCTCTCTTACTAGTTTAGGCACCTCCTAACATGATTTGCCTGTTCTCTGTTTAAAGCTAACATGTACTTCTCAAAGTCTCATGGGAACATGCCCTTGTATTTTCCCAATGAACCACGCATCATTACTTCAACACATTAATTCAAGGGAAAGATATTAAACATGAAAATCTAGCTCAAAGCACCCACTTGCACACCATTGCTGGTAATTACAAACTATAAATACAAAACAAATTTATAATTTCATAATTATAAAAATTATAATCGGGGACAGCAGAGATGACTGCAGCCATTCTCAAATGTGTGTTCTGTGCCATATATTCTTAGAAGTAGCATGATTTCAGCATTCCATGATAACACACACACACACACACACACACACACACACACACACACACACACACACAAACACCCCCCAAAATAACACACAACATCCCCAAAACAAATTAGGTTTATTTGTGATTTTACAAAAAATTTCAAAATTCAATACATTTACACTGTCTTTTGTTTTGTTTGTGAGACAAAGTCTTTCTATATAGCCATGACTGATGTAGAACTTTCAGAGATCCACCTGATTCCATCTCCCAAGTTTTGGGATTAAAGGCCTGTGCCACCATACCCAAAATAATGTTCTTTAAATTAAATTGAATTCCTCTTTATGCATATCTGCGAGTGCCTGTGTGAGTATGTGATTTGTGTGCAGGTGTCCACAGAGGTCAGAGGTCTCAGATTCTCTGTGGCAGGAGTTACAGGGGTGTTGAGCCACTTGACATTGGTACTGGGAACAGAACACTTGTCCTCTGGGAGAGTAACTTAAAATGTGTATATACACGTATATGCCCCCTATGTGCAAGTGCCCCGAGAGACCAGAGGAGGGAGTTTAATGTCTTAGAGCTGGAGTTCCAGGTGGCCATGAGCACCAGGTGTGGTGCTGAGATATGAACCTGGGTTCTTTGGAAGGGCATCAGTGTTCTTTCTGCCAGGCCAGTACTCTAGGACCTGACTTATTTATGGATCTGTAAACACTGAAAACAAGACATTTCTGGAGACTATGAGGGAAAAGAGCTGAGCTCACAAGACTCTTGTCATATTCAGGTCTAGTAAGATGGGGAAAAGGTACACAAGCAAATTCAATATAATGGAAGCATTGGACATACCTCTTTAATTTATTCCCAGATTAACATAGGCGCCCATTTACCCACTATTAAATACAGTGACAGATGCCCACAGCTCGCCACACACTAGTGGGTAGTAGGTTAATCTCAAGCACTCCCACATACTTCTGCTCAAACTTGTTGATGTTAGTTTAAGTAATTATGTAATTTGATCATGGTTCAGATAAGCTTATTAAATTAAGAAGGGGTGTGGCACCTGGGGCTGTTTCTATGTAAGTCTTCTGTCAAAGACTTGTAAAGGTAAATTGCTTTTTAAAACACAGTTTCCAGTTTGTTATGAAGCTAGAGACAGAAGATGAGCATATCTACATGTATTTGATTAGTGTTACTGCAGTATCTAAATTCTTGCTTTGTGACCGAAGGAACCAAAACTGATCGTTTTAAATTATAGGTTTAATTTCCACAAGAAAGAGAAAGCAGATGGTCAATGGGCATCCACCCTCAACTCTAAGCAAAGCTTTATCTTACATTACTAAACAAGCAGCTAAACACTTTAAAAGTCCTGAGATAAAGCACAGGAATACATACTAATCACGTCTTTTATTTATTTTGAGACAGGACTCACCATGTACCCCTGAAACTTGCTAATGAAATCATTTCCAGCCATCTAACTGAACTGAACATGGTCCTCCCATATTACCCAGGGGATTCTACTGCACAAAGTGACTATACTAAGACTACAAGTGCTACACAGCTGACACTCAGAGTTAAACACAGAAAGATATATCCAGCTGGGGATCAGAAAGAGCTCTGTTAGAATCCCCGATGACTGGGAAGATTTAGAGAAAGTAGGAATAGGAATGATAAAGGAACTGAAGGTGGCTGGAACAGCCTTGGCAGTGGCTTTTGACAAGCCCCAGACACTCTCTTATACTTGGAATTTTCAGCTCAGAAACTCAAACCACCAATGCCTAGGACCACATGATCATGTCTACTATTTGCCAAGAGGACACACAAGCTCATTCTAGTGAGAGCCTTCAATCACTAGCTCTCCCCTTCCCTTCCCAACTTTTCTGTGGATGATGGAAATAAAGAACCAAACACTTAGCTGGCGTGGTGGCGAATGCCTTTAATCCCAGCACTCAGGGAGGTAGAGGCAGGTGGAGCTATGTGAGTTCAAGGCCAGCCTGGTCTACAGAGAGAGTTCTAGGACAGCCAGGGTGGTTATATGGAGAAACCCTGACTCAAAAAAAACAAAGACTCAAACACTTAGATCTTTTCTAACATGCCCACCTCTTAGGTCAGATTGGTTTATTCATTTCTGTTCTTGTTTTATAGCCAAAGACTCTAATAAATATAACAGGAACAGAGAGGAAAAAATAGAGTAAGTAAATAAAATATACCCTAAAGACATATTTGTAGGCTGCCAATGCCATTCTGTTGAAGAACTGGACGGGAAGTAAATAGTTAAAGTCACCTCTAGCTTCAGCAAGTTAGACTAGTAAGTAAGCAGGAAGGGTTCGTGCTACCACTGGCATGTGAGCAATGAGATCAGCTAGGTTAGGATGTCCTCAGGCATCCAGAAGTTAGCTAATTCATTTCCACAAGACTACTTGGGATCCATGTGCATGTGGACACCTTTGAGGACACTTCCAACTCCAGCTACTTACTAAGACTTGGAGCAGAGGGCCCTCTACACTTCCGAAGTGACTCTCACAAATCACTCCTGCGTCTACCATCTTTGAAGAGAAGTCTTCTAACAACCATGTGCATCTAAAAGGTAAATGATTTCTAATATTCCCAGTAGTCTCCTCTCTCCTCATTTAGTATATTTTTCTAGCAGTTTTCTCCCTGGGGATATTTGGGTAGGGCCACTTGGCACCTTAACAAATCAGGTAAGTGAATCAGGTAAATGAATCCCCCTTTATTAAAAGGTGAAAGGTAATCAGCAATAATTTGTGAGTTGGTGTTTTGATCTTATCTGTCCTTCAGACTTTGAGATACACATGCTTTTGTATAATACCATTCAAATCAATGTGTTAAGGATTACCCCGCCCCAAACAACAACAACAACAACAACCTAAAACTGTAATTGAGAACCAGGCTGAGGATCTAGAGAACCCAACTTCCTCACTCACACATACTGCTTTTTCTTCATGAATGGGGAGGAAGAAGATGGGAGGCACAGGCATGGACACAGAGGCTGGGAGCCTGCCTAAGAGTACCTGCTAGTGACAGACTGGTATCTAGGAGCAGAAAGGAAAGTGGCTGGTTAAGGGTATGAAAGATAATATCAAATGTGTGAAGAAGTTTGGACAGTCCTATAGATGGTAAACATTTCTTATCAATTTGCATTATTTTAATTTCTTCTATAAAGCTAAGTTCACAAGTAATGGTCCACCAGGCTTCAGACAATAAATAAAGTCAACCCAAAAATCTCTTAAACACATATGTGTTTAAGAGATGTATACATAATGCTACACAAAGACAATTTCTACTCCCAATGCTGTTTTGAAGAATATAAATCAGAGGTTGGGGAGATGGCTCAGTGGGAAAGCACTTGTACCATGAGAGCATGAAGAAAGAGCCAAGTTTGAGCCCTCAGGGCCTATGTAAAGCTATATGGGTAGTGCATATCTATGATTCCAACTATCCCGGGAAAGATGGGAGCAGGGACAGGAGAACCCCGTCACTAGCTTGCTGTACACAGTGGTGAACAACAAAAAAGAAACTATTTAAAACAAGGCAAAAAGCAAGGGCCAGCATCTGAGGGTCCTCTGCGCTCCACAAATGACCAATGGTATGTGAGCATCTACACATACATGCACCGAGTACACACACACACACACACATACAAGCACATTCACCTAGAATAAGAATTCAAGCCAGATGGGCACAGCAGCCTGCCTGTAATCCCACCACTCAAGAGGCACAGACAGGAGAAATCGGGGCAAACTATGGAGCTAGCCTAGCCCAACTGGTAAGCTCAGGTTCAGTGCCTCAGTAAACAAAGCAGAGCGATAGGCAGAAAGACCCAACACCAATCTCAGGTATCCATATGCATGTACACATACATGTAAATACACATACCTGCATGCACACCACACACATTCAAAATAAAGCAAATAAAATCTAGGACCAAAATAGACCTAGAAAAATAAATGCTGTTTTTATATGAAGGAATACTGCATTGCAGTAATAAGGGGGCAGGAAAGTCGCTATAATGTAGGGCAGGCTAAATATCTACATTCAAAATACCTGGGGACAGAAGTTTGGACTTTTATGGATTTGAAATATTTGTGTAAGTTTTACCAGTTGGGCACCCATAATTTAAAAAAATCTACAATGCAAAACTTAAAAATTTCACAAACTCTCAACCTATGATTTGTATTAGGCCCTGATTAAAGGAATGGATCTACTTTAGCAGCTATATTTGAAATTAGAGAATTAACTCAGCACTACACATTAAGTCAGTTGAATCTGATTCATGTTCTGTTAAGCTCACCTTTAATAGCTCTTGCTCTCTCACTTTTTAAAAAAATTGTATTTATTTATGTATGAGTTTTTGTCTGTACCAAGATACGTGAACCACATGCACACAGTGCCCCCAGAGGACCAAAGAGGGAACTGAATTCCCTGGAACTGGAGTTATGTTTAGTTGTTACCTATCATGTGGGCACTGGGAATCGAACTTGGCTCACCAGCCCCAAATAACTCCTGTTCTCTTTACCACGTGCAATTACCAACAGTAGTTGGGATCTTTATGATTTTTCAAGATAATATTAAGAGATCTTCCAACTACAGGGGTTAGACTTCCTTTGAGAGCTTGATTCTTGGCTATCATGAGGTAAGCACCGTGCCAACCACCACATGCTCTCCGCCTCACCTTGGCCTAAAGCAGCAGAGCTAGCCAACCACAGGTTGAAACGCCTACAACTGTGAGCAAAAACAATTTTCTCCTTTCTTAAACAACCAAGCAAACAAAAACCAAAGCAACAAAAATCCAGCCTCTTTTAAGTTAAAACCTCTTAGGCAGGGAGTGGTGGCACACGTCTTTAATCTCGGTAGATCCCTGAGTTCAAGACTAGCCTGGTTCTAGGACAACACAGAGAAACTCCACCTGGAAACAAAACAAAAGGATCCCTCCTCAGACAAAAATGTCCTTACTGCTGGTTCTTACAGTTGCTTATCAGCTTCCCCTTGGAAGCCCGCTGGGTCCGTGTGGAAAGGCGGCGGTGCTCTAGCAAGGCTTAGTGGCTTAGTATTGAGCAGCCGCCTCCCCTTCTTTCCGAGCCTCCCTCCTCTTTCTCTTTCATTCCCACCCCCAAACATTCTCCTGTCTCTTATTTTTTTGAGATATGAAAGGAATGTTTCAGAGTTGTTTAAAAATGACATCAATTTCAACAGTCATCATTATGTAATGAACCACTAAGGAAGCAAAACACTGGCATTAAGTTTTGGCAAGCCAATGACTTCAAGACAATTTTAGAAATGTTACATGTGAAAAAAAATGTCAGTGAGACTTCTCCATCCCTAACCCACTACACACAAAGTTTATAGAAGTGCTCAAAATCACACCATTCATTTAGATTGCAGACATGGTTATTAACATAAAAGAACTACTTCTCAAAGAAACAGTGAGACTCTACCTCACCATAGAGAACCACAAAGATGAGTTCTGTATAACATTCTAACTCTACAGCTGACCTACAGTGATGCTTTGCTATTCTGCATAAAATAAAAATTTCAAGTAGCTACACTTACAAACAAATAAATAGCTGGTGAGATGGCTCAGTCAGTTGTGGTGCTTGCTACTAAGCTTGATGAGCTGAGTTCAATTCCCAGGATCCACAGGACAGAAACCAACTCCCCACTCTGATCTCTATATGATTCCTGGGCCTTGTATGTCTACACACACCATACACCAAATAAACAAATAAACATTAAAACAAAACAAACTCTTCATTTAAAATAATTTTAAAGCTTAACTTCTACTTATAAAACATAAATTCTGTTGAACAACTCATCTACAAAGTATACAGTAGGAATAAATAAGATTTAAAAGTTGTCAAGATTGCTTGTGTAAGCAAAAAGCAAAAAATGTGAAATGGAATTTTACTTGAACTTCTCAGCCAGTCTGTCATTTTTATTGTTCTTTTGATAAAACACTCCTGTTTTCTGAAGTCTTATAAGGAGGCTAAACAATTTGCCAAACTAGCTACATGCCCCTTTGGCTTCCATGGAGAAGCACCACAAAAGCATGTATGAGTGTTCATGAGGTATCTATGACACATTCATGTGCTCTTCTGGCCAGAGGTGATGTCCAGTGAATTCCAGGAAGGTTCTGTATAGCCTGTGTGATGCTGTGGCTACTTAGCCAACACTGCATTTGTGTCAATAAGAGTCAAGTTCCAGAAGTACACAATGCGGTGAATTTTATATTTCAAAATGCAACTAAACTTTGACATGCAAACAGACTAGACTCTCATGAAAAAAAGAAAAAAAAAAACCTTGATTCAGTGGTGTTTCATTTTTTAATACACGAAAAGGCTAACATAAAATATTCATAGGGAATAGCAGTATGAATGCCTCTCACAGCCAATGCTTTAACAGGAGGCTATGAAGAAAAAGCCACATGTCAAAAAGAGAAACTCGGCTTGTGAAAGCACAGTGAAGTCAAAGCACGGATCAATAAGCTGGAAACAGAGAGTGGGAGTCACAGAGAGAGAGGTACCAAGCAGATCAAGTACAAATTGACAGCTATGGTTGTTTTCAATTTTCTTTCTAAGGTCACGGGAACCAAGCATTTCAAAGAATAAGGAATACAAGCAAATGTGCAAAAATAACCAAAAGATCTGGCAGGGGTGCAGAATGTGGGGGCAGGATGTCTTTCTATTAATGGAAGCTCCTGAGACAATCCTGCTTCCTAAAACACAGTGTCTACATCTCACCAAAAAGGGACCTGCTGAATTTAGGGGCACTGGCCTCTCCTTGTATCTATCTGTCAATCAACATACAAATGGAGTGTGCATGTATAATAACATGTCCCGTGTTAATCACTCCCATTAAAAGTTGGTAGAAAAGATGTGAATTCTTCCCATTATTAGCCTAGAATAAATTTGGCCTTCTACAGACAGTAGATGAGTATTACCTCAAATGGGAAGTCTTGCCAGAATTTGGTTAGGCATTGGGCCTATTTAACTATAGGAAACGCTTCAACCAACGACCCATTTAAATTCTCGAAGTTGCTGAAAGGTTCTTTTTGTAAGATTTGTGATTATAGTGTTTAAGAGGTTATATGTCTCTATAGCTTTCTTTTCTTCCATTTTTTAAATTTTGAGATAGGACCTTACAATGCAGCCCAGGCTGGCCTTGAACTCAGGATCTTCTGGCCTCAACTTTTGAGTGCTAGGGATAAATAAGGGCACATACCACCATATCAAGTGTGATCCAATCCAACTCTTATGAAGCACTCAGGTTTTAACACAAGGGCCTCTACTCTTCACAATGTCTTCCTGCCTACAAAGTTAGATGAAATCCTCTAAGCTGGTGGTAGTTAAAGGCACCCAGGAGCCAATCTTTGATGTATAGTTTAGGCTTTAGTGATAGAACCGCTGGACTGACTAATTCCACCACTTTGTACCTGTGGTGAGGCATAGACTGTCTCTGGTATTTTTTTTTTTTTTTTTTTTTTTTTTTTTTTTTTTTTTTAGACAGGGTTTTTCTGTGGCTTTGGAGCCTATCCTGGAACTAGCTCTTGTAGACCAGGCTGGTCTCAAACTCAGAGATCCACCTGCCTCTGCCTCCCGAATGCTGGGATTAAAGGCGTGAGCCACCACTGCCCAGCTTGTCTCTGGTATTGTTACACAAGTACTGCTTTATAGTTTTAGAGCTGACTACCTACAACAAGCATCTATCACAAATAATACAGTTAGAAAAGTCCCCAAGAAGTTAAGCTGGCAAGTGTACCACAACAGGCAGCAATGATCAAAGGAGGCCTGTAATTTCACGAGTGAAAGCATCTGGCTGAAATGGCAGTAATATGGAAAAGGTAGCATCTACTGGATTCCACCTTCCTTTTTTAAAGATGCAAGATGGCAGACAAGACAGAAAAGGAAAGTCCTGTGGATTCATGTCCTACACCAAGAAGGCTTTAGTCACAATACTCGTGGCAGCCATGGCGAGCAAACACATACACAGCAGGTGTGCAGGAGCGAGAGTGAGGAAGTGCTCAGGGTATAAGAGGCACACAGTGGATTGGTCCTCAGACTGTATCAGAGTAAAGCTGTAAGCTAGGTACCCCGTGTCTCACACCTGCAACCCCAGCCCTGAAGAGGCTGAAGAAGGGGGGGCTAGCGGGAGACTCTGTTTCAAAAAACAAACAGAATAACACAGAAGGCAAGATGGAAGAAACAGTGCTCATCTGTGGAGTTGAAATTCTGGCAGCAGAAATCATAAGTGAGCTTTTCGGTAGAAATCACAGACCTGCCTGTGCTCCTACCTGCTCACCACCCCCATGGAAGCCCATTTTCTAGCAAAAACAGCATCAAAGCTGCCCAATAAAGGCTTCTACAGACAGACTAAGGAAGCACAGCTACACCAGGAAGCCTATCCCTGAAGTATGATCATACTGCATTGAGTCTGGTGCCTGTTAGTTCATAAAAAAGGGACTTTAAGTATTTATGAAGCTGTAATGCTCTTGCCGATGTTATTTACCTACAATAACAAGAACTCCTTGATTTCCAAACTTGTACCCCACACCCAATTATCCAGTTTTTAAAATAAGTCATACCACGGAAAGATTTGACTCTAAGTCTCTCTCTCTCTCTCTCTCTCTCTCTCTCTCTCTCTCTCTCTCTCTCTCTCTCACACACACACACACACACACACACACACACACTGAAGATTGTAAGAGCACACTCTTCTAAAATGCTTCAGGGCTGAGAAGGACATGTTAGTTTATGGCTTTTGTCAAAGTAAATTGCAAAATCCTAGGGAAAAAACTAAAAGCTCCCTGGAATGCAATTTCATTTTTGGTAGAGCAGAGAAGCTGAACTTCATCACTCAGCTGAAAAATGATGATGCCTCAGCTTTCTTGTCCAATTTCAATTTGCTTTTGATAACCTTGTATTAAATGTTAAATTCATTATCTACTATAAGGATATACAGTTTTAAAAATATGTAATAAAACTCTAACTCTGTTTACAGAAAGTAGAAGTTGGACATTTTAAAAGGAGACCCTCTTCTAATACCTTTAACAAGACACAGTTAATTTAAAAATAACCATTATTGCAATGGAAATATAAGTGATAACAGAGTTCCTGGGTCATTTAGTAGACAGGATGCTCAAGTAATCTATACTGGAAAACATATCCAGATTTTCATCACCAGGCCCTTGATTCTAGGAATATAAGCACAGAATGCTAAAGTGCTTTGGAAGGCATTCTAGGGACAGAGGGCCAGGGAGGCATTCCACTCACACTTTTCCACTCTTTGTGAAAGAACAAACAAAACCTAACTTGCCCATGACACTACTATCAGAGTAGGCATTTAGAATTTCTATCTTTCTCCGTTTTCCCAACACACATGCATGCTTATGGCTAGAGTGTCCCCTGTTGTAGCCCTAGACTGTTCAGTACTGAGGCAGGCTTAGGGCAAAACAAGCTCATGAATTTCCATAGGACATCTTAACCAACAAAATGTGAATGAATACTACTGAGACAGCCTACATGATTTTTTAAATCCTGAAGTAAAAAATAAGTAAATAAACAACCTTTTGTGAAAAGAAGTTATGCAAATTTCTTCTCATTTAACAAAGAGACCCAAATCCAAAACACACACAAATTCAACTAAATTCAAATGCAATGTCACAACAGTAAGCCTATTTTTGTCTGGGTCTACATCACTGAAAACAGTGGACTTTTATAGGAGAAAATTCTATATGGGTAGTTTCTCTCACCTTAGATTTCAACACATCACTTTCCAAAAGCTAACAATGTAACTCAGTATTAGCCGTGCCTGACTAAACTATGACTTGGACCTTTAGAAATGGACAGCAATTCTCATTTACTTGGGAAATAAAGCAGAATGGCAATTTAACTAGGAAGGAGGAAGGAGAATGTACTGAGTCTCATTTCCTCTAAGAACAGAAATCCTTTTGCAACAAATCCCTTCCCTGATACAGTTAAATGCAAATTCTCTTTTCCTCTTACTCCAGAAAGCTCCTGCAAGCATAGCTGACACGCCACCTACTGCAAAACCCAGCTGCCAGCGCAGGCGGTGCTGCCAGCATTTCATTGCATCGCCAGGCTGGGACGGAATAAAGGCGTGCTTGTGTGGTAGTGTTTCTTTTTTAAAAGGAAAGAAAAAAATTCTCCAAGCCAAGAAGAAATAGCAAGCTGAAATAGCATCTTGAAAATGGAGCGTAAAATAATCAGAAGAGAAAAAGAAAGGGAGTATGAAGGGAGGCACAACAGCCTGGAAGATGCTGAGCAAGGCAAGAACTGCAAATCCACGCTGATGACCCTCAACGTTGGTGGATATTTATACATTACTCAAAAGCAAACACTGACCAAGTACCCAGACACTTTCCTTGAAGGTGTTGTAAATGGGAAAATCCTCTGCCCATTTGATGCTGATGGCCATTACTTCATAGACAGGGACGGACTCCTCTTCAGGCACGTCCTAAACTTCCTACGAAATGGAGAACTTCTATTGCCCGAAGGGTTTCGAGAAAATCAACTTCTTGCTCAAGAAGCAGAATTCTTCCAGCTCAAGGGGCTGGCAGAGGAAGTGAAGTCCAGGTGGGAAAAAGAACAGCTGACACCCCGAGAGACTACTTTCTTGGAAATAACAGATAACCATGATCGTTCACAAGGACTGAGAATCTTCTGTAATGCTCCTGATTTCATATCAAAAATAAAATCTCGCATTGTCCTGGTGTCCAAAAGCAGGCTGGATGGGTTTCCGGAGGAGTTTTCTGTGTCATCAAATATCATCCAGTTTAAATACTTCATCAAGTCTGAGAATGGCACTCGACTCGTACTAAAGGAAGACAACACCTTTGTCTGCACCTTGGAAACTCTTAAGTTTGAGGCCATAATGATGGCTTTAAAGTGTGGTTTTAGACTGCTGACCAGCCTGGACTGCTCCAAAGGGTCAATTGTTCACAGTGATGCACTTCATTTTATCAAGTAATTACCTGTCTCACGAACAAAGACAACAAGCATGCAGCCAGCAAGCTTCGGAAGCCACAGAATCAAAGGCGTCCCAAACAACGTGCCCAGCTAGCTTGTCCCAGAGCCCGGCTGCTAATCAAGTACTGTGAGCTAACGGTATGTAAATCTATCACTAAAGATGTCCTTCTCTGGGGTGTTCTGCCATCACACTTCCACCTACGGTGAAGCTGTGGTCTTCTACACTGTAAATAAAGACAATGCTTTTGCTATTTGGTTTTTTTTTTTTTTCCCCTTAAGCTGTTTTTCAATGAGAATGTCTTGGGTACTTGCATCTATCATTCACTATGGCAAATGTTAACAACATACAGTTCAAAAATCCTTTCTACGTATAGCAAAAATCTACAAAGAAGCTGAACTGGTAAAATAAACATGGAGAGCAAAATAAATGTACAGAGCTACCTAAAGCAGAGTGGCAGTGAATTAAAACGGGACTGTAAAACATATTTGAGCTACAGATTTGACTTTTTAAGTAGCAGGCACAAAAAGCTTTATTACAGCTCTTGTATTTCATACTAGAATTACAGCTAAATTGATATTTTGCTGAAAATTCCTAGGAAACTGCTTGATAACAATAAAACATAATAAAATCACGGCTAGCTTCTTTGCTTGTATTAATGATTGTAATAAAAGTTACATGTCACTTTAAAAACAAATAGTGCCACTTGATGATTGTGCACGACACTCTGCACTGGTGCAGTCTGCAAGTGACAGAAATGAACAACTGCACTTCCCGGCACACTGCACTCCAGCATGGCATGGGTAGCCTGGTCCAGCCGAGTACATGGTGTTAGAATGGAAGGATCCATTTTCACAATCACTGTTATCTGTTCATTTTTCAAGCTCAAAATATCAAAGAAATATTATTCAACAAGACTCTTACAAGACAACTTTACTGGTGTTTTAAAATCTATTACGTAAAAAGTCCTTCAGAAACTCATACTAAAACCCAACAAGGTCAACCCCAACTACCACTTCATTTCTTTTATGTTATAAAAAAAAAACAAAAAAAAAAAACAAAAACCTGTGCTGATGTTAAAATCAAAGCCACAGAATTGTGCTGATTTTCTACTTTATGCTAATATTTAAAGAAAATTTAAACCTTATTTTATGAATGACTGTTTAAGGACTAATCTAGCTGAATGTGAGTGTACTCCTTGCCCACTTACTCTGTAAAGAACACCTTCATCACTCTTATGGTTTCTAAGAACAAGCTGTCTTAAAAAAAAAAAAAACAAGCTCGGAGTGGGGACTCATGCTTGAATCCCAGCAGTTGGGAGGCTGAGGCAGGAGGATTACCACAAGCTTGAGGCCAACCAGAGTTACTAGGTGAGACGATTATCTCAAAAAGATAAGGGGGGTGGGAGAGAAAGGAAAGAAAAGGGGGTAGAGAAGCAATCATTAATAGTAACAACTATCAATTCAATCTTAATTACAATAAACCAACAAAAACTGCTGATTATCTTGGCTGAGCTTAAGTAGTTTAATATTCCAACATTTTGGTTACATATAAAATGAGGATAAAGTTCAATATTAATTAATGATTATTAACTATAACTGTCTTTGACTTACAAGCTCTAAGGTAAAAGTTGCTTGTAAAGACTATAAAAGAAACCCTTTAAAGGCTATTGTGCAAACCAAGTTCTTCAAAAATTCACACTAAAATACTACATAATTTTCTCTGATGCTAGAAAAAAATGCTTTTCCTACTGTATCAAATTTTCTTAATGAGCTCTAAAGGGCTTAATAAGGACAAAAAGGGGACTATTAAAACAGGAAAACAAAACTGTACAATTTTGCCAGTGACTGCTACTCAGCTGTTACACACCTCCTCAGCCTATGAGCTGACTTTTCCTTGTCTTTGGATTTGGCAATGAAAAAAACTGGTAGTGATTTCATGTCTGAGTCAGGTTTTCTCTATCAAGATCTCACTCCAGATAATAAACACACACCGACAGAATCTGTTATAGGAGATGTGGCTGAACAAATCTCGCCACTGCAAAGGCTTCCCATGACTTCACGAGAGAATTTAGCATCCATAACAAAGTCACTGCTGTTGTTATGAACCATCAAAGGAAGCAGGTGCATGTTTATATACCTCTTTAAGTGATTAAGTCATATGTGGATTTAGGTCCTCAAACTTTAAGACCTAACAGTAATTACAGCAATCAATGGTCTACAAGAAATATGACTACATGGTTACCCTTATGTGTCTTTAGAAATCTGCCTTTGCAAATTCAAATGAACTGTATTTACAGATTCAAGTACTTAAATGTCGTGTTGTGGGGACCAAGTATCTAGTTTTAAATTTTAGTTTTCTAACAATATTTACAAGGATCTTCAGTCAAAGTATCTTACAAAATGTTGATGCCAAGTGCAAAGCTTCCCTCACAGCTTTGTTTCAATGAGTGTGCAATTTCTCTCTCAAAAGCAAATGTTACAAAAACCTGATCAGCATCTTTGTCTTTTTAAAGTAAGGTGGTAAAGGACACTTACTGCAGTTGCCATGACTTAAGCATACATTCTCTTCTATCTGGAACTAGCCCACACAGTGATTCTAGCACCCGACTTTAAATTAAGACAAACAAAAATGTACTTATAGCTTTCTGCTATGCTTTAAACATGTCTGTGCATCATGAATAAATGAAAGACTTCAAATAACACAAAGTCGATGACTTCCTGTCCCAGCCTAAAGATGAAAATACCAAATAAACCTGTTCCAGTGTTTCTGGTGTAGTCTTAAGCCCCACTTTTGAATCACTACTAACAAAAAGGTAATATTCATTAAGTTCTTCTTGTTGTTTAGTTTTTGTTTTGAGATGGGGCTTATCCTGTAGCCTAGGCTGGGTTACAGGTGTGAGTGACCAGGGAGGTCTTGAAATGTTTTACTATAGGCAAATATAAAGCTATGTATCTCAATTAACCCTCACACGAAGACAGTCACTCTTCTCCCGGATGACAGAGAAAGCCACCCTACTTCATACACAGTTATCAAGAGCTAAGGTCCACAGGCCCCGTTTAGTGGTTCCAGATGCAGCAGGGATGCACATGTGAACCAGGCCACTCAGGTCCCCAGTACCTAACCTAGAACCTGCACAAAACAGACATTTACGAACTCCATGTGAATACAAAATATCAGAGACAGTCTGTCTTACTTGGACATGTTCACAGTACAAGTATTCTAAAAATGTTAAGTGAAAAATTGAAATTTGGAATAGCAAATAATATTTTTAATGTCATGCCATGTCATTTAAAGAACATGAGGTGAATCATCCATCTCACAAGACTAAAGAATATCCAAATTAGTCTATTTATGAATCTAAATTTTGTACATATCAGGTTTGCTGAAAAGGTTAGTCTTTTACAACCCGCATTAACTGCATTGTGAAAACTATTTTTCTTGTGCTATGAGCAAAATAGGTTCAAATGAAATTCTCCTGAGTTCTGGAATCATATTCTACTAACTTCTACCCACTAGCTTAGAGGATGGTAAGTCAATCCTTAATTCTTTCAAACTTTTTTTTGGTTTTTCGAGACAGGGTTTCTTTGTGGCTTTGGAGACTGTCCTGGAATTAGCTCTTGTAGACCAGGCTGGTCTCGAATTCACAGCGATCCGCCTGCCTCTGCCTCCCGAGTGCTGGTATTAAAGGTGTGTGCCACCAACGCCTGGCATTGTGCTCACAGTGAAGTTTCAACTGTGAGCTGTATAAATACCTCTACTTCATGAACTTCCAGGCAAAGAATGTATAATCTTAGCCGGTGCAAAGGCATCTTCCAAATCACAAATATCAGCCATGTAGAAGGCAGGTTGCTAAGTTAGGCTCTCTATTCAGACATAAATGGAACACAGAACTTAGTAAACATATGCTTGCTTATGCAAAGAAGTGAAATACTTTAAGACAAAAAAAGAGGGAAAAGAGACTTCATTTTATTATTAAAAATACATTATTCCTGGATGAAGATGGAAGAGGAGGGGATTGGGGGGTGGGGGGGATGAAGGAAGACAAACTGGGAGGGGAAGCTTGTGGTGGGGGGATGGGCTTTGGTCGGGATATAAAATAAACAGATGAATTAAAAAAAAAAATCCACCATAATTTTCTTCATTCTGACTTTCTATTCTAGCCCTATATAAAAATTAACAAAATAAGTTAGCATAATTTTATTAGCATTTTAAAATTCAGTGGGAATAATGCAGAAGATAAAGAAATCTAAAAGCTATGCCTATTTAATGAGTTATGAGTAAATACCTCACAATGCAAAGGTGTTGGCTGGGGTTAAAATTAGTGTCTGAGTCATAACGATAACTGCTTGTAAGTAGAAATGTAACACGGACCATCCAACACAGCTTGAAACTCAGAGAATGTATGTGTACAGTGCTGAAACACACAACTTCTATAGTTGGCTTCCTAATCATATTTTGTTTAAGCTACTATTAAAATTCACTTGTTCTGTCAACAAACACAAGGGGGAAGTATTAAATAAGCACTTGGGCACAGATACATATAAAATAAAATCTAAATTCACCTAAAATATTTGTGAAGAAATAGCACTCATCTTTTCTTTATTAAAAAAACACGTAATTGGTTAAAGTGTTTTTATCAAACAAGTCACTTAAATGTATCTTGCATACTATTATGTTATCTATATTTAACTAAACTCCTCTGCCAATGTTAATGTGTATATCTTGGGCTGAGGATGACTCTGGTAGAGGGCTTGTCTAGCATAAGCAAGGTCCTGGGTTTGACCTCAGCACTGGCCATAGGGTGTGTGTAGGGTGTGTGTAACTCAGGCATTATGTATGTGAAATACTGAATTAGACATAAAAGAATGATAAAAACAAAAAGGGAAATCAATCAGATATCAATGAATAAGGCAAAGCCAGTTGTTGGTGGCACACACCTTTAATCCCAGCACTTGGGAGGCAGAGGCAGACGGATCTCTGTGAGTTTGAGGCCAGCCTGGTCTCCAGAGCGAGTGCCAGGATAGGCTTCAAAGCTACACAGAGAAACCCTGTCTCAAAAAACCATAAAGATAAATAAACAAACAAACAAACAAACAAGGCAATTCTACTGTATTTCTTTACACAACCATGACAGGTTTTTCCAAGTGCAGGACCCCAGTACATCTGGTCGCATCTCAAAACAATTTTTAATAATTATCTACAAAGGTCTACTTAATTTTTAGAAATTCCTTTTTGATGCTAGGCTCAATTTTATACAAGTAATGTTGATTAATATCTTCTAGGACACAAGCACAAATTCTTCTACATTGAAGTACGAAATTGAGCTAGCCGATTGATTTAGTCTTAATTACATCCCATTGATTTTGCTTATAACAGATGTTCATTAACTGTTTTTAGAATTCCTAAGAAATGCTGAGTAATTTTAATCTCAACATTTCCTTGAATTTGAATCTTTCATAATTTAATTTAGTTTTACAAATAACTAAATGATTTTGCATTCACTTTAGGTAAGCCATTTAATGAATTTTTAAAAATTAAGTATGACTGAAGATAACTGTAATCTTACATTTTGATAAACCCATTTTGATCTTTGTGTGTTTTTCCATATACATGTGAATATTTTGAAATTAATTCTTATATTTTTAGTGGACAAAAACACATATATGGCACATGGCATGGTGTTTTGAAGTATATGAGCACTGTGAAATGGCTAACAACTAATTAATGTGAAAACACTTTAAAGTGTACATTATTAATTACAGGTAACATGCTGTACAATCGTTTAAAAATAGTACAGCTAGCTTACAAAACAACAAAATAGAAAAACATACAACCAGAAAACACTACACTAACATTAGTACATAATATTCGGTCACCTTGAAAACTAGAAGGACACATTAAAATGCCATTTTGGTCTCCACTTGTATCCCCCATCACCACCCTTTGAGTCTCAATGAAAATTTTGGAATCTGAGTATAAGATAACCTGAGTGTTGGCTGAATGCATTTAATGAATAAGAAAAGGAAGGTTCTATTATACCTCTTGCAGAACAAAAGCATCAGTGTGTATATGAGAAATAAAAGTCACAAACAATGGATATCGAAATAGCAAACTGCTATGTACAACTTTGGCAGCAGACATTAGATGTTTGGCAAACTCAAAGGCTCTCTCGGTATGAAATAAAGCCATCCCTAATGTTCATTCTGGAAGACAAGTACACATCACTATACCACCAATGCCAACTAACTATTTGGTACCACACTCCAAGGCTGTCTCTTTAACCATGAGTTGGAATTTTAAAAATTCAAGCACAATTACTTTTAATTCATTTTATTTTAAAAAGTTGTATTATGTTTTTGCTTATATGTGTATGTGTCTGTGAGAGTAAATACTGTGTGTGTGTGTATCTGTGTGTGTGTGTGTGTGTGTGTGTGTGTGTGTAGTGTGCGCGCGCACGTGCGCGCGCGCGCTTGCCCACAGAGACCACAAAGAGGTGTCAAATCCCCTGGAGCTGCAGTTACAGGTGGTTATGAGCTCCCTGACTTGGATCCTCTGGAAGAGAAGTGTTCTTAACTCCTGCCTCACCTCTCCAGCCTCTTCATTTTATTTTTTAAAGTAGGTATATTAAATAGCAGGTTTTTCCCGAAAAGTTCAAGGCAGAGAAGGAAAGATCCAAGTAGGAATTACCATCATCAAAAAGCTAAAGCCCTCAGAAGCTAATGGTTGTCCAACAAGAGAACCATGACCACCCCCCTCTTCTGCAGGGGTCATGTCTAGCTGCTTCAAGTATCATGGCAGTATGTGGCACCAAGCACATTACATTATAAAAGATTGTTCTTCTGGTGAAGCATGTGAATTAATCCAAACAAGTCAGAAAAAGTTGGAGGTGCTGGGAATGTGACTGTTAAGAGAGGGCACATGAAAATGCACATTGCTGTGTGCAGAATTGGGCACAGCAGTAAATATTTATAAGCATTGTCTTTTTTTGCCCCCAAGGCAAGCATCTTTTTTTTTGGTATTCTTTGGCAAATGGGTAATATGTTAAATTACACTTTTCTAGCACTTAGTAGCTTTTTAGCAAAAAACAGAAAGAAAAGAAAAAAAGAAAAAAAAAGCAAAGTGGTTAAAGAGCTGTTTTGCAGACAAAACAATTTCAGAAAAATATTTAGCTTACTAATGTTACAAAATTGTTAATATTTATACTCATGTTTTTATTTTAAAAACAAAGTAATTTTAATTAAAAAGGATGCAATTCTGCAATTCCATAGGAATCGAATAATTTTCATATACCCCTTTGCAATGTCATTATAACTTGACTATAAAAGCAAGATAGTTAATGCCAATTTTTCTTTAAAAGACAAAATATTTATGATCACTTAATTTTTTATTCCTTAAAACTGACAAATATGGGACTAGAAAGATAGCTTGGCAATTAAGAGCACTGGCTGCTCTTCCAGAGGTACCAAGTTCAATTCCCGGCACCCATATGGTGGCTCACAACAACCTATTATGGGATCTGATGACCTATTCTGTCATGCAAATAGAGCACTCATATACATAAATAAATAAATCTTATAAAACTAACAAATATGTTAACATTCTTCCTAAAATGTGCATCCTAATATCAAAAATTAAAGCAAATCCCAGCAGACTCATCACGAACAGAGGGTTTAAAGTGTATTAATAAACAAGCTGCAAATTTCTGTCCCAAACAAAACTCCCTTTTCCATTTTTTCACATAAGCATTGGTTTTCAAAGCACCAAACACGGCAGTCCCCGAACACCTAAGGAAGGGACTGCTCATTACTTCCCAGAACCATCTAATCTTCCTTTGCTGGAACTGGTCCAGGTTCCTGCTGTTCTAAAGTTAGGAGGTGTGGCCACAGTCTCAGGTTTAAAGGCTGGCTGAGCCCTTCATTTCATTAACAAGATGCAGACATGATGGTAAAGTACAGCACTCATGCTAGAAACCAGGAGAGCAGAAGCTACAAGCTAACAATGGCAAGGGTAGCTGATGACAGAAACTGGGTAGACATCAGAGTGGGGAAATGCACCTAAGTCACTGATGCCTTGAGATGCTGGCTAGCCCATCAACCTGAAGAAGCTGAGGAGTATTAGCACTCAGTTTACAGAAGAAACAGAGATCCACAGATGAGGACAACTTGCCCAGTCCCACGGCTGGCAAGCAACCTTCAAGTACCAAGTTCTTAGTCACTCTGCAATACTGCCTCAGACTAGAGCTGAAGAACTCAGAGAGAAACCTGAGCAAGAACACGATGAGGCTTGCAAATGTCAAGACAATACCAGAGGAAGGTCGGGGCCTCTGTTCATAGATCAGGTCAGGCCTTAGCTTAATATAATGTGAGAGGCTTCAGTTAACCATAACTGAATTCAGTTTGCCTGTATAGTTATGCTGGAAAAAAAGAAAGGTGTGTGTGTGTGGGGGTAGGGTCCATTTCCTACTGGGGTCACAACTGCAGAAGGGAAAGAGAGTAGGCAGGGTAAGAAGTCTAGCCAGGGGGCTGCAGAGATGGCTCGGAAGTTACAGAGTGTTTGCTACTCTTGCATGGCACCAGAGAGCAACTCCTAGCTCCCACATCAGGCATCCTACAACCACCTGGAACTCTAGCTCCGGAGAACCTCTCTTGTCTTGTGACCTCCATGGGCACACCCTCCCACACCCCCAACACAGACACACACACAAAACAACAACAAAATACATTAAGGGACTGGAGAGATGGCTAAGAGGTTAAGAATACATGGTGCTCTTACACAGGATTATGGGTTCAATTCCCACCACCCACATGGTGGCTCACAATTTTCCATAACTCTATTTCCAAGGGAACTGATGCCTTCTTCTGACCTCGGTGGACACCAAGCATGCACGTGGCACACAGACACACATGCAAGCAAGAAATTCATAAACAAAACGAAAAACTACAAAAAACCCTCTGAAAAGAACAAATATTTTTTAAAAAAAGTCTAGCCAGGAAATAAAACACTGCAAGGCAGACATTTTTTTTTTTCATTCATACAGAGTCATCTCTGGATTAAGTTGGGGAGAAACAACTCCAAGTGGGAATAACTATGGAACTGATCTCTAAAACTCAATTAAAAGTTCTTTTAGGAAACATGAGTAGAATATCTTTAAGCAAAGGAGGGGAGGAAAGGTATGTGTGTCAAGTAAACACAGGAGCAATGCTACAGATTTGAGACACATTAAATTTTGTGTAATGTCTCCATTTTGTGGTAGAGGAAGATTACTGAGGTAGAGGGAAGGGGATACAATTCTGCATCTTTACAGTATCAAGAATTAAAAAAAAAACATTGAATAAAGCACTTTAAATGCTGTTTCACAACAGCATAAAGAGTAAAGAACACCGGAAAAGAGAAAGTGAATGTAAAACACTGAGCTAGTAAGAGCTACAAGACAGAGGCCAATCCTAGAAACAGCACAGAATGCAGAGAGAAAGCTGCATTAAGGGCTGCCTCCACAGAGACGGTGCCCACTCAGATCAGCAGGGCAAGCATTTGTTCCCCAGTAGTCTTCGTGGTTATCTCCAGTTTTCCAAATCAATAAACTGTAGTAAATGATTCAAACAATTAGGCATCTCCTTCCAATAACATGTCAACAGAAACATCTAGGTTTTGCACATGATGCTAAATATATAGGCTTTAAACTTATTATTACATAGTTTTTTATTTGCATGTGTGTGCATGTGTGTGTGAGCCAATTCTCTCCTTCTATTATGCAGGTCCTGGGTACTGAACTCAGATCCTCAAGCATGGCAGCTAATGCATTTATCCATTAAGCCATCTTGCTGGCTCCAGGCAGTGTTTTTTTTTTTTTTTTTTTTTTGTTTGTTTGTTTGTTTTGTCTGCAGCCAAACTTATCCCTAAGTCCCAGTGCAGGGGACACAGGGCCCATGAGCAGCAGAGCTTGCTGTGGCAGCCATCTGGGCCAGCTCCCACCATTATAGAATGGAAGCTGAATTTGACTTGACTGCAACCAGATAGTGTTTTTCAAAATGAAGGCAAAGGAGAGACAAGGAGTGGAGGAGAGAGAGGAGTGGGGGAAGGAGGGGAAGGGGCAGAGGGAGTATCTAAACAACAATGGTTGGAATGTGTTTCGGACTTAATACAATGCACTCAAAGGAATCGCCCATTCATCTACAGGTTAGTGGATTCTCTTTTAAGTTACTTCTAAATATATACTAATTATCTCTAAAATAAAATAAAATAAAAAACTATTGTTATTTTAAAAGCCTTATTTTAAAGCTTCCTCACCATGATGGAGTGTCCGCAGTGAACTATCATCCAAAATAAATCCTTTCTTCTTCAAATTGATTTTAAGAGTATTTTTGTCACACCAACAGGAAACGAAATTAAGAAAGCGACTGTGAATAAACCAATAAATTTCAAGCTGCCACTAGCTGAAATAAGTAACTCTTCCCTTATTAGGGTGGCCAGTGAAGAGAGGAGGAGATATGTGAAGAGAATGGATGCCATGGTTTATCACTTTGGGATTTGATGGCTATGTGTGACAAGGACAAGGAGTCTGGCAATTCATTCACTCACTCATTTATTCATCGTCTCTCTATATTCGGTGTACAGCCAAAAAAAAAAAAAAATCAGACTTCTTCAAATTATCTCCTAAAGAAAGCACTAAGACAGATAAAAATTAATTAATGCAACAGATTTTATTAATTTATGATAGCTGCCAAGTATAAGAAACCTACAGAAATAACAGCACAATCCATTTGAAACAAAACTTCAGAAAATAAAAACAATTATTTTATGTTCTAAATAATACAGACCAAGTTAGATCAGAGCTCATAATTAAGGAAAATGTACATATTGAAAACTGGATTTTAACATCGAAGGAAATAAAAACAGTGAGTATAAGAAAAGAAAAAGATGAGTATGGAGCCGGGCGTTGGTGGTGCAGACCTTTAATCCCAGCACTTGGGAGGCAGTCAGGCATATCTCTCTGAGGTCAAGGCCATAACTATCTAATACAGATACAAAGTAGAAACAGGTCTAAGGTCTCTATTGAGTAAAATGCTCCAGACTGGATGTCAAGTTACACAGTAATATGAATGACTGCCCAGCTTCAATTTTAAGGCTCTTACAAAGAATGGTTAAGCTTCGTGTTTGGCTGCAGGTGACTGTGGTAGGCTGTCTCTGAAGATTATGGTCAAAAATAATAATCCCTTTCAGGACTAGAGAGACGCTCAGTGGGCATAGCAAGCATTAGAACCCAAGTTCAAATCTGCAGGACACATTTATAAAGCCACACCCAGCAGCATGCATTTGTAAAGCCAGAGATGGCAAGGCAAGCCATCCTGTGGAACTGGCTAGCTCTGAGTTCATTGAGAGACCTTGTCCTTAAAAACTGAGGACAGATAGAAGACAACCAGCATTGGCCTCTGGTCTCTACATGCACACATACACAGCTCCACCCCCATGTTCACACACATGAACATGAACATGAACACGCACGCACGCACGCATACACACACACACACACACACGCGCGCGCACGCGCGCGCGCGCGCGCGCGCGCTCCCACCGGGGAAAAAAAAAAAAAAAAAGGTGGGGTCAATCCACTTCCCCAAGAAATCCTTGCACAATAAATCTTATCTTGCTTAATTCTTGAAGGGCCTGGAATAAAAAATCAATTTGGAATAAATTTAGAAAATATTTGCTAAACAAAATAATGTAATGAGCTCCCTTAGAGCATTTCCCTCTCTTTTAGCTTTAAGATTTTAAACTTCAGAAAAACACTGAGAATAAAAAACCATTATGGGCACCAAACCCGTGCTGAACTAAATTTAACACATTCTACTCATGATGGAACTTAGATACAGTTTTCCAGGAAGATGCCTGCCAATTCAAAGTACAACCACCTCGTCCCACTCCCCAAATTCACAGTCACTAAGACAAGAAGATAATTAGTTGCTGAATTTCCCAGGGTTTTGAATATTAAAAATGAGAGGAGATTACAATAAGTAATCGGTAGCCACATAAAACCAGGAGAAAAACAGAAAGGAAGAAAGGAAGGGAAAGAAGTGGTGATTATTTCCTTCCTGAATTAGGCTGGCCCTGTGACTGCATGTGGCTAGTCAACTGCAACTGAAGAACCCTACTCATCCTATGGTGCCAGATACAGATGCTGGGTTAGACCCTAAACACTGAGAGAGTACTGCAGAGCACGAGGAAGGACCAAGGTGCAACAACGAACCTGACGGTAAGTGAGGAAGTCAGAAGCAGTGCCATAGCCAACTCACAGCTGAACGCAGATGTATGAACAACTCACTGATATCAGCTGTGCAAAAGACCTCCCAAACTAACTGGTAATGATCCCAAGTGCCTGGTGGAAGCAAGGCGAGTCCTACCTGGAGGAAAGAACTCTGACATCAACGGTTGGAATTCTCCAATGCAGACTATGAAATAATTAGGCTGCGAGGAACACGGTAATAATCAGCTAGGACATCTAGAAACTCTGAAAACACAACAGAGGAAATTTAAACATCACTGGATATGTTTAATATCTGACTAGACTAAGTAAAAAAATCATTCAGTGAGCTGGAACATGGAAAAATAAGTTTTGCAGAGTATACTGCATTAAGGGGAAAACAAAAAAATCAAAATAGATATGCAGAAGGCATAACTGAGCATATGTTCAAAACACTTGTTCAGTCAGAATTTCAGAGGGAGGAAAAAAAGGAAGCAGTACAGACAACACTTAAAGGGATGTCTGAAAGTGTCCTATGACTGAAGAAATACAGCAACCACCAGGCATGACACTCAATGAATCCTAAGGGGCAACTTAAAGAAGTAAGCTATTCACACATGCACACAAAATATCCTACTGCACTGCAAAGCATCAAAGATAAATCCCAAAGCCATCTTTAAAGAACCACCCATGTCTGGGAGCAGGTGAAGTACTCTATCCCTCTGGAACCATAAGCCAAAATGAAGTCTTATTTAAGTTGCTTTTGGTCATGGTGTTCTATCTCAGCAACAGAAGAGTAACTAATACAAGTGCCCATCTATAGGAAGTTTCCAGAGTGGATAACTATAGTACAGACAGCAGCAGTAGAGGTTACAGTGGGATTAATGAGTCACTGCTAATAAGCCTGTTTTTCATAAGATGAAAATGGTCCAAAATGGAATGTTTCGATAGGTGTACCACACTGTAAGTATAATAAAACTAGCAAAATTTACCCTGTAAAAAATCGAAACTGAATTACAGTTAAATAAAAATTCACTATAAAAGTAACATAATGCAAATATTTTTTTTTATAAAACCACTAAATAGTGTCAAACTCACTAATAGATAAGATTGGAATTATGAAGAACTGAGAAATTCAAAACCGGGAAGCTTTTACTCTAAATATCACTCTTTGGAATGGCTCCAGGAGGAGAATCCCTGATGGAGAACCAAAACTAAAGTGATTACTACAAGGTAATAGAACCCCGGATTTGCGTCACATAATCCAGATAAGGCAGGTAAGAAAGAGACAAACCATTAATGATGAGCCTTTATTACCCATGTGTGAAAGAATGGTAGAATGTGGAGTTTATAAAGTCTCTATACTATATTTAAATTTTTTATGTAAAAAGAAAAATATAACCATTCGTAGCAACTTTACAAGATATTAACAGTATTATGAAATTAGTTTTACAAAGTTACCTATGTTTCTACAAAAATGACATAGCCAATGATTTTCAAATAAATCTGATTGGCTAAAAAGCTTACATAGCACTTCAGCAGCCACCACACAAAGCAGAGTTCTTTAAAATGAAAGTTTACCACTTACTGATTTTATTTAAAGTTGATCAAATGTGATTCTTACTATTTATAAAATGTCACTATAGCCAAGTAACCCTAAATAGTAGTCAGTCAGTCAATATACCAACAAAAATTAGCTCCAATGAATGATAGTAATTACAACTGAAAGGCCCTAAACTGAATTATAAACACTTAAAGCTATTATGTCCACTGAAGAGTAACTATGAATAATTATCATAAATGTAAACATTTTTACAAAAGTATTTAAAGCAATTTTAAAATCACAAATATCACCGAGCTAACCTAGCTGAGGTACTGTGCACTGCCTGAATAGAAGCTAAGACAAAAATCCTGTAAAACAGACTATCCACTAGAATGAGCAAAGACAATGGTTGACATGTACACTTTGCCCACAAGTGTGAGAAACATTCCTAAATCTTCAACAAGAAACAAGATGAACTATAATATACAGGATGTATGTAGCTGTGTAACAGTTAACTTCAAAATGACACTGGGTTGGTCTTTAATAAGAAAGTGGTAGTCCCAAATCATGATGGAATCAAGTACTGAATGCTAATTCTCTCTTTTCCCCAAACCTTTACTCCAGTAGAACTCGTCAGTGTTTGGAGATGTTGACACCATAGCACCAAACTCCTAATTTGTGAGAAGCAGCAATCTTCTACACTCCCCATGAATTTTCAGGGAATTCACAGTCTTTTCGTGAGCACCAGTATCAGAAGGGAGAGGATTCACTCCTGTGTGGACCTCTAGCCCTACATCTCACGATCCATGCACCACCCTCCACTCTGCACTCACTCCTATGTATCTATTCCTACATCTCACGCTCTATGCAAATCCTCCACTCTGCACTCACTCCTATGTATCTATTCCTACATCTCACGCTCTATGCACCACCCTCCACTCTGCACTCACTCCTATGTATCTATTCCTACATCTCATGCTCTATGCAAATCCTCCACTCTGCACTCACTCCTATGTATCTATTCCTACATCTCATCCTCCATGCAAATCCTCCACTCTGCACTCACTCCTATGTATCTATTCCTACATCTCACGCTCCATGCACCACCCTCCACTCTGCACTCACTCGTATGTATCTATTCCTACATCTCACGCTCTATGCACCACCCTCCACTCTGCACTCACTCCTATGTATCTATTCCTACATCTCATGCTCCATGCACCACCCTCCACTCTGCACTCACTCCTATGTATCTATTCCTACATCTCATGCTCCATGCACCACCCTCCACTCTGCACTCACTCCTATGTATCTATTCCTACATCTCATGCTCCATGCAAATCCTCCACTCTGGACTTACTTCTCTGTGTGACCTCTAATCCTACATCTCATCCTCCATGCACCACCCTCCACTCTGGCGTGTACCACCCATTGTAAACACCACTTCAGTGTACAAGAGGCTTTACTTGCTGGTGTGAAGCACTTAGCTAACTGAGATGCTAGATACTCATGGAAACTTATCTCATTCATCTAATATAATTCTGTTGGGTCTCTCGCCACCCCCCCCCCGTTCTCTTTTGCTTCCACTAAATTCTTTCCTTTCCCACCCATCTTCTACATTCAAATCCCTGGAAACCAGAAACCATGTCTCTTCAATATACTTCATTTTTTCAGGGCTAGTCACATCTTTTTATTCCTATCCCTTTTTATTATTCTTCCATAAACTGTCATTCAAGTCTCAAAATGAGTTCCTTAGATGTCTTCTCAGGTAAGTTCTGGAATACCAACTCTTAGGCTGTCATGCACTTAAGATTCTCTATATTCTCCAGCTTTCTGAAATAACAACTTCAAAGCTACAGACTCTATTAGAATATAATTCACTCAAGTTGTGCAAGGGGGGAAATATTCCATGTAATAAGCATCTCATTAGCTTAGAAAAATGTCATTTGGTGGAAATGATTTCATTTCAAGAATAAAAAACTCCTCAAAAGTAATTCAAATAAATTACCTGCATCACTGATTCAACTGACATTCACTTTCCACAAATGCTTTCACTTGCTTCTAAGTCATGTCAGAAGAAAAATATTAAAAGTTGTTAAGTTAGAGAAAGACAAATTAATTGGAGCTCCAAATTAAATGATAAATTTACCAGCCTATATGTGTCTCAAATAACTCATTTGTTATTTGCTTAAAAAGAAAAGAAAAATGTATGTTGCTGGTACAACTCTCTTGTCTACCTTAACACACAATGCTTCTGAAGCTTGGTGCATTTTACTATTATACTATTTCTAAACAATACCTGTATCCATGTAAAACCCATGCTTGGAAATGTAAAAGGTAATGTATATTAAAAGTAAGAAAAAGTTGCTGAAGATATATAAAGTATAAATCTAGAAACTTCAATGTAGATCTATGAATTAAAAATCAAGTAGGAATTGGGTGTGGTGGCCTACACCCTTAATCTCAGCACCTGGGAGGCAGGGGCAGGTGAGTATCTGTGGGTTTGAGGCCAGCCTGGTCTATATATTAAGTACCAAGTCAGTTATGGCTACATAGCAAGACCCTGTGTCAAAAAACAAACAAACAAAACAAAACAAACAAACAAACACACAAAAAAAAACCCAAAACATCAAAGCAGTGCTGGTGACCTGGCTTAGCCAGGAAGGCACTCACCACCTAGTGATCAAAGCACTATCTCAGGACCCACATGGAGGAGGAGAGAAGTGGCTCTCTTACAAAGCTGTCTTCTGACTCCCCCACCCCCCAATACACACTTGTCTTAGCCTCTCCAGAAGCCAACTGTGAGATGTGGTCTGAAACATCAGAAAGTGTAGTTGTGAGGGAGGTGAATGTCAGGAAATACTGGAGAAAACTGGGGAAGAGGGACCAAGAGAGTCAACGAGGAGTGTTGTAATTTTAAAAGGGGGAGCAACAGAGAAAGAAAGATGCCATGCCACAGAGTTCAAATGGAAGTTTTTTTTAATTAGGGAAAAGGATTGTAAAAAGGGAATGGGGAGGGAGAAGACTGGCCTCAGGGACAGGAGCAACCAGAGAAAGGAAACAGAGGCAGAAAGGGAGAGAGGAACAGACAGAGAGATGGAGAGAAAGAGAGGGATAGGAGGTGGGCAGGACCCTTTTAAAAGAGAACATAGTGAACAGCACAGGTGGTGCTCTTAGTGGCAGCAGCTGAGGGCGTATCCTGTCAAACTCCAAAGGAAGGCCAGTAAAAATGCCTAAATACTAAAAAAGACACTGGTCTAGAAAACCAGTGCTAATTGTACCGACTGTAGGAAGCTGTTGCTTGGTCCAGCTGCAGAACTCTGGAAGGCAGCATAGTATACACTCTCAAAGTGTCCCAACTAGGGGTTAATGAAATACCGCTTATTCCCACTAACTCTTCTCAGGTTAGATTGGCAGGCTGTCAATAGGGTTAAGAGTAAGTCTGGCAGGGCAGTGGTGTCACAATGCCTTTAATCCCAGCCCGCAGGAGGCAGAGGCAGGCATAGATCCCTGTGAGTTCCAGGCCAGCCTGGTCTACAAAGCTACAGAGAAACCCTGTCTCAAAAAACAAAACAAAACAAAACAAAACAACAACAAAAATAGCCAGTAGTCTGGTACTCTGCACATCTCTCCCTGTGGGCAGGCTAGCTGGCAGAAGAAACAGCTCTCTCAGGCAGAGACAGAGATGCCACAATGTAGAAGTTGGCTTAGGTACACAGAAATGCTAGAATCAAGGGATATGCATGGGTGGGCACAGACGTCATTTATGCCATCCCAAACCACAGGAGCATGACCTTCATTTCTACATATAAGAAACATTGGTGTTCACCAAGACACAGCAGAGAAAGCAATGAAAACGGCTCTAAACCACATTTTTCCTTTGTTCAACATATGTATTCATCTGAATAAATGGCCAAACTACAGTATGTAACAAGTTACACAATAAGGAAAAAAAATCTATTACATCACCATGGCCATTAAATTCTACAGTCCTATGTGAGATACTGAAGCTGTAAACAACCCTGGGTAGGAAGGGCTTTCTTCTCTATCAAGACAGAAGGCGACCATACTTCCTTCCCTAAAACATCCTTAGAAAGGCTGGTGGGGGGAGGGTATGCATTTGTTCTAGTAAGATGTCTGTAGGAAAGAATTCCAGCACTTTTAAAACACCAGCCAGCACAGACCTCAGCCACATTTCTCTTCAAACACTGCAGTCTTTCAGTAGACTCTGGCTCCCATCAACAGCTACCCCTGGCCAGGCCACACACTCCTACTGGATGGTGGGGAAAGACAAGACTGTGCTTTCATTTCAGACTCTTAAGTTGCTGATGAATGATTTTGCATAATGGAATATAAAATGACCAAAGAAATTTAAGTTGGGGTCTCTCTCTCTTCTTTTGATCAGTATCTTTCATAACCCAAGTAATAAACTGATATTGTAAACTACAATTTTCGTAAGTTATAAACAATACGCCTCCATGAGACACACTTGGAAATTAACACTTTTTATTCCATTCATTATATAAAGTATCACAGAACACTTTATTTGGTTGTTAACCTCTACTTTGAAAGCGCTCTGCTTCTTAGATTGTGGTCATACTAGATTAGTAATACTTTGCATTTCCAAACAATTCTGTTGCTAACTTTACTCTGACAAAGTAAAAATAATCCAATATTCAGTGAACAGCACCTCCCTTAGCATGGTCTCAAATGTGACATCAGTGCCTTGGAACTGCCCAAGAAACCATTTTCTACTCTTAAGCATTTTCATCACACAAATTCTTCAGTCTATAGAAAGATAATGCCACCAAAACATAAGAATGACTTGATGAACTGCATCTTCCCAAAGTGATGCCATGCAATATGAACCATGGTTTCTTCACATAAAGTTGTATCAAAAAACAGAAAACAAAATGTATTTATAAAGAGAAAATTAAAAAGTAAAGAAGCCACTAGAACTTGAGCATTAACAGCTCCCACTAATCTATACCTATGAAGACATTTTGGGATTTATGCTATTTTTGCACCTATCACAGTGGTTTGTGATTGTGTATTTTTTAACAAGGAATCCATATAGAGATGTGTACTGAGAAATTTAAGGGTGGAATGATACGATGGAGTCATTAACATAATTCTGCTAGGTGAGAAGGTAGTGGCTTTGCTACACCTTTATCACACCTGGTCTCCTTGAATGAAAATGAAGACATGACCACTCCTAGGTATGGTAGAGGAGGTTTATTGTAGATATGGTGGAGAGAACAGCCCAAGGCATCTGAAGGGTCCAGACTGAACCCGGCCATGAGAAGGGAGTGGGAAGGGGAGAGTGAGGGGGGAACCGAGAGAGAACAGAGAACCAAGAGAGCACATGGCTGAGGTGGCTGGATCATGTAGGAATGAGAAGCTGGGGAAGGGAAGCGAAGCCCCTGAACTGGAGAGGTTTTGGGGTAGGGGGTGGGATGAAAATTGCTGAGAGGAAGCACAAGCAGTGAGTGAGTCTGAGGCCAAGAAGGCACTTGTATACTAAACAGGCACCACGGCCATTTGGGACCTGACACTCCTGAAGCTCCATGACAAGGAGACAGACCCTCTCACACTCTTGCTCTGATTTATATGTCTTTATAAAATTCATCAAAATAAAAACTCAAAAAGTGGAGTTAGAGGGTGGAAAATCTAAGCTTATTTTTTTCCTTGAAAAATCCTATAACATAATCCTCTGAAATACACAAATGAGAAGCTAGCCACATTTCAATTTGCTTGCATGCTTCCCTTTGCCATACCTGAGTCCCTGAGCCCGAGTGAACATGGACATGGCACAGAAGACATCTTTCCAGCTGGAAGAACTTTCTTCAAAAGCAGGAAAAAGCCACGTTTAAAACACCCTATATATGGTTTTCTTTAGTGAAGGCTGCTATGAATTAACAAAAGTATGCTTTTGTGGTCATGGTAAACACCCCAAGCTGTTTTAAATGAATAAGCTCAGAAAAATAGGTATGAAAAAGAGGGTACTTAGAGTAGATGCTTTAAAATATCAGTATAAGGCTAAAACCTCAAGAATAGCCTGCTAATAAAAGCATAAAATGCTCAACTATAACAAAAGAGACAAAGGCTGCAGAGTGCTGGGGCAGAGAAGGGAGAGCACACACAATGACTGGTGGTATGAAAGAAGATGGCCCCTGTAGACCCACAGGGAGTGGCACTATTAGGAGGAGTGGCCTTGTTGGAGCAGGTGTGGCTTTGTTAAAGAAGTTTGTCATTAGGGGCCAAGCTTTGAGGTCTTAAATGCTCAAGCCAGGTGCAGTGTGACATTCACTTCCTGCTGCCTGCATAACCAGATGTGGGACTCTCAGCTCCTTCTCCAGCATCATGTCTGCCTGCATGCGCCATGCTTTCTACTATAATGATAATGAACTAAACCTCCGAAAAACTGTAAATCAGCCATCACAATTAAATCTTTTTCTTTATAAGAGTTGCTGTAGTCATGGTATCTCTTCACAGCAATATAAACCCTAGGAGAACGAATCACCAAGAGAGTGAATGGGCTCAATCACTTCTCTTGGCTCCTTCAACACTTTACCCCCTATATAACGTTAGTACCCTAAAGGAGTTGCAGCCCATAGCTTGTCCATCAAAAACAGTAGCTTTGTTTCCAGTAGATCAGGATTTTTACCTTGACCCTTTGATGGTTTCAACTGGAAAATTCTTCACCATGGATCTGTCCTATATTACAGGATGTTTAAGAGCCTCTCTGGCCATCAAGAAGTGACCCACTGCATTAATGTGTAATAATGTAATTTATACTTAGGGAATGCAAGTTTCATAACCTGCAGACAATGGTCAGATACATGATGTCCACTTCCTTGCAGGGCAAACTACATGGGTAGTTTCTCAAGAACTGAGGTTTATAGCAAGAAAAAACTGTATTATACACTGAAGTGATACATACAGCCCTATACAGTTTTAGGCAGTACAATTTACCACAGCAATGATGAGGAAATGGCACAAATATAAAAGGTACTAATTATTTATCTTTCCAAAATTAATTTGCTCAACTGGACATGATGGTACATGCCTAAAAATTCAAGGCAGAGGGATAGCAAGTTTTAGGCTGGCTTCGACTATAGAGTAAGAATTTATTTAAAAAATAATAATAAGAGAAAGAAAAAGGGGCTAGGCATTGGTGGCACACGCCTTTAATCCCAGCACTCGGAAGGCAGAGGCAGGTGGATCTCTGTGAGTTGGAGACCAGCCTGGTCTCCAGAGTGAGTGCCAGGACAGCCTCCAAAGCCACAGAGAAACCCTGTCTTGAAAAAAACCAATAAATAAATAAATAAAATAAAAATAAAAATATAAAATTAAATTCTGTCAATGACTTAATTTCAAAACCTCAAAGAATAACATATTTTGAAAGTAGTTTGTTCCTAAGAACTTGGGTATACAGGAGTCTAAACAAAGAAGCAACTTCATGAACTGGAAGTCGCAGAAAACCAACAGGAGACAAGACAAGCATCTCTGTATTCCCTGCCATTCTCACTGGGTGTGAAAAGTTTTCTTAATTCCTCACAACTGTTTTACAAAACTGGAAATGGCCACGTTTGGTAAAAGGTAGGTCTCAAAGTATTTCAAGAAAAGGGAAATATGAGGCTGGAGAGATGACTCAGCACTTAAGACCACTTGCTGCTCTTCCTCTGGTCCCCATGGGTACCTGGACTCATAAACATACCCACCTATACATAATATAATAAAAATAAATCTTTTAAGAAGATAGGTAAGGGGTTGGTGAGATGGCTCAATGGTTAACAGCACTGACTGCTCTCCCAGAGGTCTTGAGTTCAATTCCCAGCAACCACATGGTGGCTCACAACCATCTGTTATGAGACCTGGTGCCCTCTTCTGGTGTGCAGATACACATGGAAGCAGAATGTTGTATTCATAATAAATAAGTAAATAAATAAAATCTTTATTAAAAAAAAGAAGATAGGTAAGTATGACATACAACAAAAGTAAAAATGTGTTAATGTTTTTTGACTTTAACAAAAACCATATTAAGGACATAGAGAAATTAGAGATCCATAATGAAGTTAGTTGTTTAACAGAAATCATACCCAGTCAACACCAATACAAGTATAAGTGAAATTCATCAATAACAGAACAGGACATTCAGGTACATTCATCAGGTACATTTACAGCAATCCTGAAAAAATAGGAAAAATTGGGGCTAGAGAGATGGCTCAGTCAGTGGGCAAAGCATAGGGATGCCCTCCAGAAGACCCAAGTTTAAGTTCCCAAATAACCTCAGTTCCAGAGGATCCATTGTCTTCTCTGGCTTCCTCCAGCACCAGGCATACACGTGGTGCAAACATACATGAAGGCAAAACACCCTTACACATAAAAATAAAGCAATCTTTTTACTTAACTGGGAAAATAAAAATGGGCCAGAAATGGAACCTTCTGAGGAACAATATTCTAAATGCTAACTGATTCCCAATGAAAACATTGTCAGTATGATTATGACAATACAGATGATGAAGAGGAGGCTACATCATCAAATTACAAAAATGCATGGGTGTCAAGGCTAAATAGAACGCTAGCATCTTCCATTCTACTCTGGTGAGTACTCATGGTTTCACTGGCAACACTGGACTGTTAAGTTTCTCAGTGGTGTAACTTAAATCACAAATGTCTATCAAAATTACAGGTTTTTTTTTTTTACATTGCAAAACAAAACAAAAAACTAATTTTGTGAGTATATACTCTATACTTCTCAAATAGCTCTATTATGATGGAGAATGTCCTCCTTTCTGTATGCTGTGAATATGTTTCTCACTGGCTGAGTAAAATGCTGATTGGCCAGTAGCCAGGCAGGAAGTACAGGCCGGGCTACCAGACTTGGAGAATGCTGGGTTGAGGAAGGCAGAGAGGAGGTGCCAGGGAGACGCCATGTAGCTGCTGAGGAAGAAAGGTGACCAGGCATCACCAGTAAGCCCAAGACCATAGATTAGTAGATATGGGTTAATAATTAAGAGAGAACTAGCCAATAAGAAACCTGAGCCATTGCCCAAGCAGTTTATAATTAATATAAGCCTCTATGTATTTATTTGGGACTAAACAGCAGAGGGACCAAGCGGAAAAGAAACTCTGTCTACACTATTATCTAAACACTGAACTTCCATCATTGCTGGATATATAGAGGACACTGCTTAATTCAGCTCCAAAAACTGTATGGGTTTTCTCTGGTTAAACTGTAAAGACATGCAGAAAAGAAGCACCCTGAGTCATGCTCACACAGCAATTCCAGGGCAAGAGGCCTCTCTGGAGAAAAGCAGCTGTGGGGCTAGGACCAGGAAGAAGACAGCAATCAGTGTATCTAAAATCCTCTAGTCTTGAAAACAGAAATTGTAGTACTTAGGAAACAGGACAATCGGGAGAGGTTATAAACTTGTCTCTAAACTTTCCTAAAGGTTTAAAATACTGAGGGTTGGCTACGTTGGCGTGGGAAGCAGAGTATTGTCTCACTTAGTCTTCATCAGAGAAGCTTCCTCCTGTAGAAGTGTTTCTTCCTAATACCCAAAAGTGGACAAGGTGCAAAATGACCTTATAACACCCAGTCCTAAAAGGGATGTCTCCATCAAATCCCACTCATCCCTCGGAGCTATGGAAGAGCAGGTAGAAAGATTGTAAGAGCCAGGGGGAATGGAGGACACCAAGGAAGTAAGGCCTTCCAGACACAGCAGGCCTGATGAATATGTCACAGAGACAGTGGCAGCATACACAGGTCCAAACCAGATGGGAGCCCAGTGATGAGAGTGAAGTGGATATAAGCCCACATCCCTGATCTACATCATCTCTAACTCACAATGACTCACAAAAGAAAAATTAGTTTGTATAGCCATGCTAGTCGTAGATGGCCAATGTAAAACACACTCAATGGTATTTCAGAGACACTTTTTGTGTCTTAATGCTTTCTCTGGGCCTTTCCAAGTTTACCAGTCTTTTGCTTATATATTATGTTTTTCAATCTGTATATTCTGTGTGTGTGTGTGTGTGTGTGTGTGTGTGTGTGTGTGTGTGTGTGTGTGTGCTTTTTGTTGCGGTTTTCTTTTTCTGTTTATTTTGTTCTTTTTTCTTTCTTTTTGCTTGTTTGTTTTCTAAAGAGAGAAAAGGGCATAGAGTTGGATGGCTGGGGAGGTGGGGAGGATCTGGGAGGAGATGAGGGAGGGGAAACCATATCAGAATATATTGCACGAAAAAATATTTTCAATAAATATATAAAAACAAGAGTAAGTCATTACATTTTAATGAATTTGTCATTCCCAATATTATTTAACATTATTCTAGATCCCATTTTCTTTCTTTTAGTTCCTCTTACCCTGTCCTTGGTTCATAGCTACCACATAAAACAGCTCTGAATTTCTAAACACATACTTGAGTATGAACTGCACAGACACCCTTTATATTCTCTTCCAACCACTGTTCCTGAGTAGCTGGCAATCCACAGCAGACAGCAAGGCCAGCCACAAACCTCAGTGGCAACTCAGGAAATACACACAACACTAAACCATGGTTTCCATCTCATGTTGTTCTCCTCACATGTGTTGAGACTGCTATGACTGGCAAGGAGTCAGCAGAGGAAGAAGTGGCAGACAGCACTTCCCCTTCCCCTGTGGGAGCCTTGTCACTTAATCACCTGGGAAACAAGAAAGCCCAATACAGTTGCTAAGGTAGACAGGGCTTAGAGATGACTGAGAAGTGACATATAGGGAAAAGGGATGTGGGGAGTGGAGGAAGACCTGAGTGGTATGTGTTGTTGGCATGGGCACAGCCATGTTCAGGACCATAGCTTTAGATCCACAGACCTTAACCAGGATGAGGCTTAGAAAGGCCAAAGTTCCTCTCTAGTCCACTGCTGCTGATGATATTGTGTACAGAAAATGTCCACCAGAGACGGCTGCCTCGCTATGAAGGCTGTGCAATCCCACCAAGATTAGCTACATCTGCCTCCTCATTCAGCTGTATACCATAAACTCTGCCTCTTAGACTAATTCACCTGTATGCAATCCTTTCAACTATATAAACATGCTGAGTTTCCCGGGTGCTGAGGATTCTCCATAAGAGAATCCAGGCTACCCAATCCCAGCTTTTCTGTGTGACCTTGTGTTTGTCTTTTCTTCGTTCTCTCACTGTCACCAGCAGGTTAATAGAATGCCCACGGGGCTCAGAAGCAAGCATGGACATAGGTCACTGTAGCAGCATTTCTGTTACCTACTTCAAAGGACCCATCCTGTTGTTAGGGTCTTCCATCTGACTAAGTTGACTTGCCTTTGTGATGATGAACAGGAATGACCCCCATAAACTCATGTGTTTGAATACCTGTCCATGAAGAGTGGCAATATTGGGAGGTGTGGCCTTGTTGGAAGGAATGTGTCACTAGGGGGTGAGCTCTGAGGTCTCAAGCTCAAGGCAGTCTTTTCCTGCTGCTTGTCAACCAGGATGTAAAATTCTCAGCTCCTTCTCCAGTACCATGTTAGCCTGTCATGCTTCCCTCCATGTAATAATGGACTAAACCTCTGAACTGTAAGCCAGCCCCAATTAAATGTTTTCCTTTATAAGAGTTGCCATGGTCATGGTGTCTCTTCACAACAATAGAAACCCTAACTAAACCAGAAGGTTTGGTTTACACCTTTAATCCCTGCACCTGGGAGGTAGATGAAGGTGGACCTTGTGAGTTCAAGGTCAGCCTGGTCTACAGAGTTGAGTTCCAAGACAGCCAGAGATACAGAGAAACCCTGTCTCAAAAACAAAAACAAAAATACAAAAGAAACCCTAACTAAGACAGCCATCAAGCTTCTGGGATCCACTTGGCTCTGCCAACCCAGTGCTGGGATTACAGATATGCTGCCATACTTGACTTTTTTCTTCTTTCTTTTTTTCATGCTTGATTTTTTTACAGGGGCACTGGGGATCTGAACTCAGGTGCTCATGGTTGGAAAGCAATTTACCAAAAGAGACATCTCTTCATCACAGGAAGATGCTTTTAAAAAGATACATTTCAACATAAGCAATTAAGAAGGCTACTCACACAATGCCTAAGAACTTTAGTTTTTCATCTGCATGGTCCCTCCCCATGGAGTCCTCTGAGGTCCCTCCCCAAAGGGTTTAAGGGAGAATTACATGGACAGTACATGGAAAGGCAAGTCAATTGTCAGGAGAAATACAGAACTTAAAGGAAACTGATAATGAATCAAGTCCAGTTTAAAAATATATGCCACACTCTTTATTTTTAGTTCTTTATTTTTTGGTTTTTTTGAGACAGGGTTTCTGTGTGTAGCCCTGGCTGTCCTCAAACTCACAGAGCTCCATCTGTCCCTGTCTCCCAAGTGCTGGGATTAAAGGTGTGCCCCCACCATCCATCCAAAGCAACCTCAAACACACTGAAATTGCCATGTCATTGCTGTTAAGATTGCTACAACTGTGTCGCACTTAGTGCAGAAGGAGCAATACCTCTCTCTACAAATGTAACGCTTATTAAAGCACACTAAGTTAGCATCCCCCATAACTGGGGCCAACAACCCCTAAGGGATCTCAAGATCTTCTGGGTATCCACAAGGTCCCAGCTACTTTTATTAAAATATGTAATTGCCTTTTTAATGCTCTTTTTGATTCTCCAATGACAGTACTAAATCAACAGTGCATAAAAGCAGTGTTGCCCCCACAAATCAGTGACAACAAATTGTATGTCAGTTTGCTTCACTACCTCATACTATAGGCTTTTGGGTTTTGTTGTTGTTTATATTTTTTGAAGTTGGTTTCCGTTCAAAATGTCTCCCTCAAGTATACACACTTAAACATTCTGTAAAGGCAAATGCAAGGAACACACAAAGCCACAAAGCACTTCTGATGTTAGTGGATGGACACACTGGGTGCCAGTGAGTCTGCCTTTCTTTTTGCGAAAAATCATTGTTAACTTGAAAAAAAAAAATCAACTGACAAATAAACCAGTTATTCAGACTCAAGTATCTGGACAAAATTTTTTTCAAAATCGAATGAGAAACATCCTTTCAAAGACAACACCTCAATCATACTTAACAAACAGCTCCTCTAGAATTTTAAGTCTGAAGAGCTTGTGCCCAGGGTCTTAAGTTTAGCAGCTCTAAAATTCCCACATGAAGAGATCCGTAATGCTGCTAATGAACACAAGCACTCTCTGAAGTCTAACCAAACAGCTGGCACTGCAAAGAACCATTCAAGTCCAGGAAGGAAGCAGAACCCAGCTTGGAGCAAAAGGAATATTCCAACAAACAAATTTGTTTGTTTGGATTTGTGGTTGTTTTTCTGGGGGGAGAGGAGGTTGAGACAGGGTCTCTCTATGCAGCTACTGCCTGTCCTGGAACTCCCAGAAATCTTCCTCCTTCTGCTGGACCACCATAGAGATTTTTTTTTTTCTTTTTTGAGACAGGGTTTCTCTCTGTAGCTTTGGAGCCTATCCTGGCACTCACTCTGTAGACCAGGCTGGCCTGGAACTCACAGAGATCAGCTGGCCTCTGCCTCCCGAGTGCTGGGATTAAAGGCGTACACCACCAAAGCCCGGCCACCATAGAGATTTTAATCTGTCAAAAATTAAAAAAATTGGGTTAAACCCAGGCTGTTGTGGCTCGTGTTTTTAATCCCAGCACTTGGAAGGCAGAGGCAGGTGAATCTCTATGAGTTAGAGGCCAGCCGGGTCTACAGAGCAAGTTCCAGGACAGCCAGGGCTGCTACACAAAGATACCCTGTCTGGGTAGAAAGGGCCATCAATATGGCTGTTTCCCAGCTTCTCCTAACTTTTTAGAACAAGGCTAAATAAAATTCTCCAGGAGCCCCATTCTATGGCCATCAGTGATACACACCTACAACTTGAGCAAACAGCAGAGGCATGTTTCAAAGCAGTGGAGAGACAATCTAATGAGAATGTGTTTTGAGTGCTAAAAGGTTCATATGTATCTAAAGAGAGCTGAAATTCAAATCTCTCAAAATCAAGTTTCAGATATTACATTCCCCACAACAGGGCAAAACACAGCAGTTATGCTCCCTACAAACACTCAAAACTTCAACTTAAAATGGAGGGACACCTTACTTCAAGCTTTGCTCACTACCTTGCAAGGCAGAGCCAACCACAGCAGATTCAAAATTCCTTCGAATCAGCTCAGATTTCAATTAGTAATTCAGCATCTTCAAGAAGAATCTTCATCCTAAATATTTTCTTCAAACTTGTATTCTAAGCCATTCTGAGCTGCCATACAGTATCAAAGTAAATGTTCCAGAGCCAATTATCTTGGCTGCTACTTTATCTAGGGAATAGGTTTTTGACAATGTGTAGAGGAGCTAACCAAGCCTCACTGCACACAATGCTGAACTAGGTTGATTAGCAAAGAGAAAGTGAGGGGGGAAAGTTGGGTAAAACTATAATAAACAAGAACAAGAGAACTTTATATTCAGTCCTGAACCTAAAGTATCTTCAAACACTCTGTTAACTTCTAAAAGAGAAAGGCAGTCCATGCAAGTCACTAATAAGCTGTCTCATTTTAAAGCCTGAAGGTATCTCTGGAGCATGTGTGATTCTTAGCAGGTAACAAATATTTTACCACATTCATTCTGCTCAATTCTATTCTACTGGGTACTGTGGCTATAACCCTGAGACCTATCCTCAGCCCAAAAAGCTTAACTAAGGGACAAAATAAGTCATAGAAATCTTACTGCCAGGTGAATCTAAGTGAAGTAAGCATAGTAATCATTTTTCTATTGCTTTGACAAACCACCCTGACCAAAACACTTATAAAAGAAAGCATTTAATTTGGCTTTCAATTTCAGACGTTTACAGTCCATGGTGGTGAAGCAAAAGCATAAGAACATTGATCCACAAGTAGGAGTCAGAAAGGCACACTAGAAATGTTGAGAATCTTCTGAAACCTCAAAGTCTAGCCCCAGTGACACACCTCCTCCAGCAAGGTCACACCTAATCCTTCCCAAACAGTTCCATCAACTGGAGACCACGTAGTCAAATATATGAGCCTATTGGAGCCATTCTCATCCACACCATGACATTAAGGGTTAATAAAGGCTAGCTTCATAAAGCTTATGGCTACAAAAAACAAAAACCTGGCAAGATGAACAACAAGAAGAGCAGAAGCTGCTCAGGAGAAAGCTGTAACAAAGAGAAGGGACTCAGCAGCTGGGACAAGCTGAGGAGAGAGCTGAGCAAAGTCTTAAGAGGTTGAGTTAGTTAAATGATCATCATAAATGTTCCTGTGTGATTTCTACAAGAAATGACCACGCTAGGATTGTGGCAAAGCACAAGAGGAAGCAATCTAATAATTATTATAGACAAGAGTTTATCCTCTTGATAAATTTATAGATAATTTTGGGCTTGAATTTATAGATAATTTGGAATGGAAAAGTGAATGTTTCCTGTCCTCTGGATCTTAGATGATTTACAAGATTGATAATTTACAGATACAGGGCTGGGCATTGGGTACAAAACTAGACCTCTGTCACTGCTGCCACACTGGACCAGGCCTGTCTTGGACTTCTGCTTTCATCCTTGCGTGCATGGGGCTCTTCTCAAGCTGTCAGAATGAGCCTTTACAAGGCAAACTGATTCACCTGATAAATACACAGCATCTCATTCCACTAAGCACACCCCAAAATCTACACAAGGGCTTCTGAATCCCTGCTCCTCAGCCTAAGAACACACTTAGACTCTTCCCTTAGACTCATCTACTCCTCACCTTCCTGCTACTCCCTGGACATGGCAGACTGGCTCTCACAAATGTCCCTGACATTTGTGGTTAAATGTTCCTCTCTGGCCTGAAAGCATCTGGCTGGCTAACAGCAGACTGGTGGTGCTGCCTTCAGCTCCTCTCATAATTGCTTCAATCCTGCAGCTTTCATGCCACTAAAACCCTAAGTACCACATGGGAGACTCACACATTACCAAGTTCTGCTGCCTACTTGATGTGCAGCCTTGGCCCTCTCTAGACCACAGTATCTCTGTGCTGACCCTGAGGAAATGCTTCCCAGAAGATTTCACTCAACGATGCTAGTCTCTAATTAATCATAGCTAATTCTTCTGTTGCAGTTAAGCAAAGGTTTCATTTCCAGATTCTCAATGCAAAAATATCACATAAACAGCTGATAGTCTTTGCTTCCCTCTGAAACTTCTTTACAAGTCAGGCCTCCATCGTGTGTACTATTCTCAACATTAAAAGCTCCCCTAACAGCTCTTTAAACTCAAAGCACTCAACAGCTTTTCCAGCCCAAAGTTCCTAACACCTTCACAATTCTCCCCAAAGAAGAAGGTCTTACCCATCACAGCAATGTCCCACTCTCTGGTTCTAGTTGGCTTTGTTTCTGTGATAAACACCATGACCAAAACGCAAGTTAGGGAGGAAAGGGTTTATTTGGCTTACACTTTCACAACCCCAGTCCATCACTGGGAAGTCAGGGAAAGATCCATGGAGACATCTTCCTTCCTTCCTTCCTTCCTTCCTTCCTTCCTTCCTTCCTTCCTTCCTTCCTTCCTTCCTTCCTTCCTTCCTGGTTCTTGCTTCTTTCTGCAACCAAGGACCACCTGTCTATAGGTGGCACTACCCAGTGGACTGGGCCAGCACACATCAAGCATTAATCAAGGAAATGCCCCCACAGACATGCCCAGGAGCCAATCTGATGAAGACAATCCCACAAGTGAAGTCCCCTCTTGCTAAGTGACTATAGTTTATGTCAAGTTGACAAAAACCAACCAGTGTATACACCTAACCCCATTTCCCCAGACACCCTGTAGTTGGAGATATAGTTCACTTGTTTATATTCACTGCCGCTGTCTCCTCTAACAGGAGGAGCAAGTACTTCAAAGGATGAGACTTTGCTCACTCAAGTTTCCTAAGCACAAAGTAGGCAGTGATATCAGCCTACTGAATTTATGAGCTGCTACCAAATGATTAAAAAGAAAGAATCAGAGCAAAGAAGCCTGTCACTTTTAGAATCTCCTAACCCAGTTTCACCACCATCTGGATGGTCATGCCCCACCCTGGAAACCACTCTAAGCTCTTAGCTTCTGATCCCCTCACATCATCGGAGGCTGTCAGTACAATCTCTGCCATTTCTAGAACACAATCCCAGTTTCTATTCCAACTGCACCAGCTCAAACTTTTCACAGCTGAGCTTCTCTGTTTTAACTGGGACTCTCTTCTAGATCCATTAGGCAGAGCAAAATGATAAACAGGTGAAATGAAGGCCGAAGGAAGACTGGTCAGCAACAAGTCAACATTCAGAAAACGAATGTTATCTTTGTTTCCTTCTCTCCTATTCATGCAATTATTCATGTACTCCAAGGACTCCAAATCTCAGCACTTCTGAAGACATTCCCAATACCTTCAGGCAAAGTACATGCTTTTCTCTCTACTGAGCCCATTCAAGGACTCACTGCAGCAATTGTTACCAAACATTGGCTGCCCCAGTGGACAGGAATCTGGTCCTGTTCTAGCACAGGACCTGGCATTAGAAAATTTGTGCAACAGATAAATGAAGACTTTGTCCAGGATTGGCAGTTATAAAGAAAATTTGGGCAAAAGATGCTCAGTGGGCTGAGTTGTGGTGGCACACGCCTTTAGTCCCAGCACTTGGGAGGCAGAGACAGGCAGATCTCTGTGAGTTTGAGATCAGCCTGGTCTACAAGAGCTAGTTCCAGGACAGCCTCCAAAACCACACAGAAACCCTGCCTCAAGAAAAAAAAAAAGATGGCTCAGTGGGTGAGGGGAACTGCCCCAATCATAGCAACCTGAGCTTAAATCTGGGACTCACATGGTAGAAACAGAAAACCAACTCCCACAAGCTATCCTCTGAGCTACAACACACACACACACACACACACACACACACACACACACACACACACACACTTTTTTGCATGCCTACACACATAGACAAAAAATAAATGTAATTTAAAATAAACTGAACACACAAAATGAAGGGTTACAAAGGGAAAGTACATGAGACATTTCCAGAGATAGAGATAAAAAGACACTAGAGATCCCCACAAACCGCTGAGTTGGGAAATTAACCTTCCAGAAGTTCACATAGAAATGCAGACATAGAACCAAACAAGACAGTTATTCACTCATGAACAAATTAATTAGGCTGATAAAACGTTAATGCTATGAAAACAGTTTTTATTAGGGGATAGCATTATAAAGTATATGGTTAGTTTTACTAATTCCATCTCCCACAGACATTCCAATCTGTAAAACTCAAAGATAGCTCAAAGAAAGTCTCAAAAACCAACAAAATTAAATTAACAGAAGGAATAGTTATTAAAACTAAAGCTCTATACATACTGAACTTAAAAAAACACTGTAATTTTCTTATAAAAGTCCACATTTTTACAGACGGGTATATTATCTAAACTAGAGCTTAGAATATTTTTTAAAAAACATTTATCTGTGTATGTGTTCACATACATGTGTGTAGATGTGTGTTTGAAGGGCAAAGGCTAACATGGGTTATCTTCCTCAATTATTTTTCCATATGGTGTATGTGTGTGTGATTCGAGGTGTAGGCCCACAGGCACAATGTATGCATGGGTGTGGAGACCAGAGGCTGATGTGAGGTGTCTTTCTTCATCACCCTACAGCTTATTTTTTGAGACAGGTTTCTCACCAAACCTAGAGCTCACAGATTCAGCCAAACAGCCAGCAAGCTCCAAAGATCCACCTTTCTGGTGATGTTAAGTAGTGGATCTAAGCACTGTTCTAAGCATTTGAATACATTTATAATTTAAGTACAAATAATTATCCAGATTTCACAAAGGAAGAACTTAAAGGACAAGTAGGTACAAAGAAAGTCAAGGGCAATGACTTGCAAAAGAAAATAAACAGGAAAGGAAACAAACAAAAATCCCATCTACAATGTAAGTTTCTGACTACAAAAAGTTCCTCCACTTCTGCAATGCAAGAACACACTGTCCAAACAATCTTCCATGTATTTTGTTCTATAAATTCATATCCAAATGGGAATTAAGTTCTTCTCAGGTAATGGTCTAATTTTCATGCACCACAAGAAAAATACAAGAACAAAATAACTGCATGAAATAAGACACACAGGCTGACACAACAGTAGGACAGTCTGTATCCTTTCTGTACCCTGTGCCAAGATAAGCCCAAAACCAGAACCACTGGGAGCACACTTGTTACCAGAAACAGGAACACAAAATGTTCACCAAGACTACACTGAAGAATTTAAAAGATGAAAACTAAAGAACAATTTTTGAGGACAACATATGTTAGTTTTCTAAATCACAGAGCTAAAGCATTCTTTGAAAAAACTAGTCACATAGTTATAAAAAAATAGAACAAAGATATTTTTTTCCACTAGGCAAGTTTGAGCCTCTCTTGAAACTCTGCCTCTGCCTTGCTCAGTCACAGAAGTAGAGCAGCCTCACAGGGTCAACAGCCTTCAGTCCTATCATTCCAAAGACTAACTGCAGACTGCTTGTTTGTACATGCACTGCGCCCTGAACAGTGGAACTCATTATAAATGGCTATTGACTAGCTGAACCTTCTCCAACATAAAAGTCTATCTTCTACCTCCCTGAACACACTACACAACAAATTAGTGCAGCAACAGAATAATAAAAGTAAAATCAATCCTTTAGCTCTGGCCTCATGTCATCATCATTTTAGATTCTCCATCAAGGGAAAAAGAAAGACTATACAGCTACTGGAATTCTAACAGACCTACTACAAATCTAATAGATCATCAGTTCACACAGTTACTAAAATTCAAGCTTTGACAAAAAATGCTTCGTGAGGCTTTTTTAAAAAGCAGCAACATTCTTGGCATACATAATGTCTTGTAGTTTGCTTTAAAATGCTTGAACTACAATAATTTTTTCTCATACATAATCTAACTTTTTGAAATGAGAAAATTAATTCTACTGAATGAAGAGGGAGTGCTGCTTTAACAGCAATGTTGTAAATTCAATGAAAGATGAAGGTAAGAAACTAATGAAAACAAGCCAGCAAGTTTTCTTCCACATTTAATTCACAAACTGAACCAACTGCTCCAGGCTTACTGAACTGTTAAAATGTCACACTGCTATCACACACAATTTCAAAACTATACTTCATTCATTCTGCAAGCTAATGCCAATCAAAGTTAATCTTTATAAAATATAAAGGTTTCTCAAAACACAAAGCACACAAGCACAAAAATGCAAACAAACCCATTTCCTAAAGTAAGCATTGTATAAACCGTAACTTGCATTTGCCCTGTGTCAATTCAGCAAGGCAAGCCAGGGCTGCCTTAGCTTGGCAAGACTCAGAATCTCAAGTGGCTCAACTCCACACTCTTCCATCTACTTTGTTCTATACGGTCATAGCCAAATGAGTATGAATCTCTTCTCAGGTAATGGTCAAATTTCATTCATCACAAGAAAAATACAGGAGCAGAAAGACTGCATGGCATGAGACACACAAGTAGACAAAACAATAGGTAGTAACAACCTTAAACAAACAGGGATGCAGGAAGAGACAGATATACTGGAATTGTAGGACATTAATTCTGGTCCCCCTTACCTGAGGAGCTCTCGGTAAATACTGTTAACGTCTGTCCTCCAACACTTTGCAAGACAAATGGATGCTCTCTAGGAGCACTGACTGAAGCTGGTTTCCCACCAATATCATGAATATTTGCAAGATCCTCGTTTAAAGTAAACGATACCTAGTGGACAAATTAAAATGCTTATTAAAATAGAAATTTATATTCAAAGTATCTACACAGACATTTTGATTGTAAATTAATTTTTAAACTTTTAAAAGATGTGAGTTGAGTCTCTTAAACATTTATTTCTTAAATGTCACCCTGAAATCCTTAATTCTTAAGCTATAAACAGAAGAGTTATTTCCTATGTGTCAGAATAATGGAGCTTGTCTACCAATGTCTTCTCTGGTCTGTGGTTTTAGAAGTCTTTCCAGAACTCGACCGACATTACTTTTTTACTAACACAGTCCCTAAGACCTAGCATTTGTTGAATGAGTATTTTAATAGTATCTGAAAAGGGTAAGGGCCAAGCTAGTTATTCTAAAAAGCTTAAACACTATGCACAGGACAAATTTCATTTTTAGGTTTAACAACTATGCATGAATATATGCTACTATTTTATTTTAAATACTTTAAAATATTCCATTTTGAAGAATAATTCAGTCATATGGTATAGAATAAAGGTATTCTTTCCAAATGATTTATCATATGCCATCTCTCCCTGAAAGAGCATATTATGTATTAAAAATATTTATAAAATCATTGGCTGTCTAACCATATAGGAAGACCATGAATTACTAACTATACAGCTACTATTTATAATTTGTACCATGTATGTGATAGGTATGTGTATGGGATAGGTACCACATACACAGTACAACTCATACTCAATAGTTTAAAATCTAACATTCTTAAAATTCCACATCAAATGTCTCTGTCCCACAGAAGTAATGCTGAAGTTTTACTAAAGCCATATTCTGTTTCACAATGTTAGGGCAAAGAAGAAAAATGCTCAGACTGAATTAAAAGAGTCCACTCATTCATCCAAGTAGCATTTATACCTTTATGTATTCCTGACCAACCAGACATTCATTTCAATTAGAGTTTTCCAGAATGCAAACAACTATTATTGATGATTAAATGCTCTCCCTGTGGCTTGTTGTTGTGAAACAGAATCTGAGGTAGCCTAGGCTGGCCTGGAACTTACTAAGTTAGCAGAAGATGTCCTTGGACTCCTGATCCACCTGCCCCTTCCTCCCAAGTGCTGGAATTACAGGAATACCAGGCACAGCTCATAATATCAATAAAATTTTCATATAAATAACTCACCTCAGTCCTTCCTTGATTCCTAAAAGAAAAAAAAATTAAAATGACTTAGATTGCATATTACTTTCATATATAAGGAAAAAACCTAAAGACATGTCCATTCTTACTGCATAAAACATTAAATTTATTTCAACTAATGTTTATCTTTTGCTCCTATTTGTAATCCTGTAAGAAAAGATTGTCAAAGTAACCCCACATATTTAGTTTATGAACTTGTACCATAAAATACTACTAAAACTTCTCCTAATTATATTAACTAAATAATGATCTTCTAATTCTTATTATTTCTACGGATTTTTAGCCTCTAGTAGCGCACTACTTTGTCTGCCTGAAAAGATTTCATTTATCTAACAACTCTTGTTTTTTTTAAAGATTGAATTTAGAGAGATGGGTGTCTTGCTTGCATGTAAGTATATGCACTGCATACATGCCTAATGCCAAAGAGACCAGAAGATCATGTCAAATGCCTTGGAAATGTACTTAAAGACAATTGTGAACCACCATATGGGTGCTAGGAACCAAACCTGGGTCAAGCACTCTGAACTTCTAGTCATCTTTCTAGCCCCTATCTAAGAAAATCTTAAAATCACAAATAAACAATCAGGTCTCGCTGGAAGAATGAAGCAAAGCAATGGAAGAATTGGGCTAGGGTGTTGCTTAGTGTAAAAGCACTGGGTTCAATCCTAGGACTTCCCCCTCCAAAACAAAAAAGGGGAGGAATGAAAAGATGGAGGGAGGGAGAAGGGGAAGAAATAAATAAAAAAGAGAGTTAAGGATCAACTGTGGAAGACCTTTAATATCACAGCCCAAAGCATAGACTTTTTTTTTTAGGCAATGATGATCCGCAGACACTATTTGAACAAAAAGAAAGAGCAAAAACAAGTTTAAAGATGATCCAACACACTTGACTTGTACCAGGAAATATACTGAAGTAAAGACTGAGGTGCAAAGACGAAGCAGAAACTGCTATTTCTCCTGGACACTCAGCTTACTTCTAACCTGCTATCACTAAATCCCTCATTCACTCTTTACATTACAAGTCTTCTACATCCATTAGGCACTGACAAGAAGCACAAGTCCTTGTCCGAATAAGTCCCAGAGCAGTCTGCAACATCAACCTGCCAGGTAAGATGAATCCACTGGTGTAACGGTGGCTTGTCTGTTTCAGGGATAGCAACTGCTCTTTGACTGCATTTGAGCCAGCTCCACAAGAAGGGAATTCATACTTGATATTTTAAACCTGGTTAAAAATCCATGGCTGATGGCACTGGAGATGGCTCAAGGGTTAAGAGCACTTGTTGCTCTTGCAGAGGACCCATGACTATATCCTTGCACCCACACAGTGGCTCACAAACATCCTATCTCTACTTCCAGGTGATCCAAAATCCAAAATCCTCTAATATACATGCAGGCAAAATAAGCATACACATAAAATAAAAAATAAAAATAAACCACAGCAGAGGGGTGAACTTAATACTGTTATTTAGCTAAAATGTCATGGTGCCAAGCTGCCTTCTAAGTATTTATGTTTATACTCATAAAGCTATGCTACTCCCAGCCTTAATAAGAGCACCTCTCTTTGCAGCAAACAGTGGTGAATGCAGAGGCCACGGCTGCTCAAGGGGCTAAGAAAAGTGATGAATAAGTACTCATTCCTCAACAGGACATTTACATCACTGCCTCTGAGACTCGGGAAACAGGGAGGAAGGGAAGGCAGAAAGAAGTCAAGGGCCAGAAGACAGAGAGAAGGGCTGTGAAATGCTATTTTCTGATCATGGCACAACCAATGTGGACATAACCTCAGAGCAACTACGGCTGTCTACAATGAGCCGCATAAGACTTGGGGCCCTTCCCTTCCCTGATGAACTACTACTGATGCAGTCTAGGGGAAGGGCACTCTTGAGTTGTGTATTCACTGAGGAGCTTTGAGGCTCCAGAAGACAGTTCCAAACCGATGGTCCCATAGGTGATCCTGGTTAAAATTGGTGGCTCTCAAGAACAAAACAAACAAAACCAAAAGGATAACAAAATCATGAATGGGATTTTGGGAAGGGAGAGAAGTATTATGGGTGGGAGATTAGAGAAGTGAGATTCTGATAACCAGAATGCATGTCATACAGGTGTGAAATTATCAAAGAACAAACTCAGTAAAAGGCTAGCCGGGTGTTGGTGGTGCACGCCTTTAATCCCAGCACTCGGGAGGCAGAGGCAGGCAGATCTCTGTGAGTTCGAGGCCAGCCTGGTCTCCAGAGCCAGGATAGGCTCCAAAGCTACACAGAGAAACCCTGTCTCGAAAAACAGAAACCAAAAACAAAAAAAGGCGAATGAAGAGTTAAATCCATAAAGAATTATAAACAAGTAATTGGTATCTTGTCAAACTGATCCAACAGAGGTACATACAGTGTAGAAGGCACAGGGTCCTTGTACTCAGATAAGTACTACGGAAACCAGGGATATTAAACAAGCAGGAATGTCTCTTCAAGAGAAGAGAGACACAACCTGTTTTCTACCCAGAAGGTTGGGAATGGATTAACAGCCTGGTGACCTATCTACAGGCCTAGGCCACATCTGACTCAGTTATACCTCCCCAGATCTTTACCTTGAGCATTGTTTGTCACTCAACAGAATCTGTGGTGGTTTGAAAGAGAATGGCTTGCATAGGCTCATTGATTTGAATAATTGGTCACTAAGTATTCATCAAATCACCATCTTTATGGGAGATGTCACATGTGCTTTTATATATACATGGTACCCTCTGTGCTGTCTGTATGACCTAGACCACACCAGATCGATCCCTAGGCCCTTAAGATATAGAGCCCATATTTATGGACGAGGTCACATGTACTTTGCAAAAGTTTCAATGTAGTCATGCCTAAATGTTATTTTGCACAAGACTGAGTTGTTATTAGGAAACTTTTTTCCAAAATTGTACTGTACTTAAAAGATGCCCCAAATAAACTGCCCAGTGTCAGACTGTAAGTTTGAACTGACAGCGGCCATTGAGTCTTGTTGAATGGGATTGTCTTCTTGCCTCATGCAGATCATTACTTTGCTGGTGTTTACAGACAGACAGACAGACAGACAGACAGACAGACAGACAGACAGACAGACAGACAGACACACACACACACACACACACACACACACACACACACACACACACACACACACACTATAGTACATTGTCAAGAAGTGCAGACTAAAAAGCCAGGAAAAGAGGAAATAAGTAGAAGACAGGGATCAATAAAATGGAAAAATTTCAGGCTAATATAGACTATTCCAATTAAACATCAAAATAAGAAAGTATCTAGCTCATCCTCTAACACAAGAAGAGCAGCCTAATATTAAGTAGTAAAAGGGCCTTTAATCAAAGTAAGGAGTCTAAGTTATTTATGGGTATGGGTGTTTTGCCATGTGTATGTAGTGTACCCAGGCCCTTATTTCAGAGAGGGTGTTAGATCGCTTGGAACAAGAGTCACAGTTGTGAATTGCCATGTGGATGGTGCTGGGAATTGAACCTGGGTCCTATGGAAGAGCAGCCAGTGCTCTTAACTGCTGAGCCGTCCATCTCTCCAGCCCCTAGCTGTCTATAAATTCTTAAAACATTTTATTACCAATTTCTCAGCCTTTCTTTACATATTTGGAAAATATTATGGAAAAGAGGGAAAAACTTAAGATTTCACATAAATGAATTTCCATCTTCTTTTACAACACTTGAAGATTGGCAACAACGGCTTCGAATTCTACTTGACAACAAACAACCCCACACATGAGCTTGGGTCAGGCACTGAACTGGCCACAGTCCTTTTCTGAACTTACTTCTTGAGGTGTATGGTGCAGCTACCTTTAAGACACAGAGATGCAAACAGAGAAGGGCAGAAGATCACATTACAATGTTTACTGACCTGAATGGAGGTGAACATAAAAGTCACAGAAAAAGGGATGAAGGTTTGAACCAGGTGGAGGTAAAATGAAGGAAGAAGTTCACAGTGGGTTGTTGAGCTGTCAGAACTGACAGAAGAGGAAATGGCTGCAAGTGGGCAGCAAATGAAAACGGATGAATTAAAGATCACATTGACATTTCCAGTCTGGGTAACTAGAAAAATCACCCAGATGCAATTAGAGAACACAGGAGGGGAGGGGAGCTTCCTTTTTACATAATTACAGCAGCAACTTAGCTGGAATGAGGACAGATTAATGAGCTCTGACAGGTTAACTTCATAGGAAAAAAAAGGCCGTCTTTGAAAAACTGTAACCTTTTTTTTAAAGGTGGATGCAAATAGCTTTGCCTTGGTGTGTGTAGTGTATGACGTACAGTGTATGAAGTACACAAGACTTTACTGTTCCACATTAAAACTATCATGTATCTCTTGCCTAATGATCTGTGGCTAAAATGGCCAACACCAACTAGTTTCCTAAACAGTATCTTCAAAGAGCAATGAGTAAGTATATGGCTCATCCTTCAGAGTTTATCAAAATGCTACTTATTTCCTCATTCATTACTCTGAGCCATTTCTCAATACCCACAGCACTTCTTCAAAACAAAAACAAAAATCATGTCTTTGTTCTTTACTTTTTTTTTTTTTGGGGGGGGGGTTTCGAGGCAGGGTGTCTCTCTGTGTAGCTTTGGAGCCTATCCTGGCACTCACTCTGGAGACCAGGCTGGTCTTGAACTCACAGAGATCTGCCTGCCTCTGCCTCCCGAGTACTGGGATTAAAGATGTGCACCACCAACGCCCGGCTGTTCTTCACTTTTAAAGTATTTCTTGGGTCTGATACCAAAAGGTCACAAGTTCTTATTATCACTGACAGAAATAAACTTCTTCCTTTTCCCAGTTAAGAAAACCAACCAAATAATATGAAATCATCAACTACATTGTAGCGGCTCTGCTGCCTGAACAATTAAGCTCAAAAGCCATTTAGTAATACCAAGTTAGACAGATACCTGAGGTAGGCTGGAGAGTAAAGTCTTGGTCCAAATGGAGTGAAGATAATGTACTTAGGGTTGAGTGACAACCTGGAGCAAGTTGTTAAAGCAAACCTGGATGAAGAAGGGCTTCTCCATAAAGGAATGGCTTGGCTGGAAGTGTGCACAGAAGTAAGGGCATCTATAGAGGAAGGCACCTGAAATATACTGCGACACTCCCACCAGCGCGAGAAAGCAGCTCTCTGGAGGAAACCTAGTAGAGTGAGGACACATCCCTGTGAGCAGAGCAAATGGAGCCCACCTTGAAGAATAAGCTAACACAGGATGAAAAGGCATTCATACATCAGAATAAAGGATAGAGCAGAAAACTGTGATTCAATGAACAAACCAGAATCCATAAGTTCATACTAAAATAAATGAGTCAACTAAAATTTTGATGAGGTACAGATAATTTATATGGTACCACCCCACAGAATATACTATAAAAAAGTAAAGGGTAACTTTAGAATCAAGAAACTAGAAAGGAGACAACCTGTAAACGAGTGGTTATATTACTACTACATGAAAGAGGACAGAATGCAAGCATGCCAATCCCTCTAGAATGTCAGAAAACACCCGGCTGTACTTTGTCACACTCTTGCCAAAGAGACATGACTCAAATCTAATCATCACGAAGAACCATCAAACAGATGCACATCCAGTAAAATTACTGCCTGGTAAATAGCAGCAACATCGAAGCTTACATTAGAAAGGTCCAGGAAAGAGTTCAGGATGCTCCAGGTTGAATGAAGGTCATTTTTTAAAAACACTATGACAGAATGTAATCTAAGATTCTAAACTGGATTATTGTGTTATAAAATAATTCTGAGATGACTGAAAAAGCTGGATGAAGTCTAAGTATAAGGGGTAGTACTACTGGACGGTAACCTGCTGGTGTGGAAATCTATGTGACTACATAAAGGACATTTTTGTAGAGAACACGTATTACAAGTAGTTCTGAGTGACCAGGCATATTTCAGCACCAGGGTCTTAAATGGGTCATGGGAAAAGTGCTTTTTAGAATTCTTCTAACCGTCGTATAGCTTAAGAAAAACTTGAGACAGTCTATGTAGCCCAGGCTGACCATGAATTCACTACACAGCTGAGAATCACCCAGGCATGCACCAGCACATCCAGAGCTTCTACCAACTGAGCTGCATCCCTAACCTTAAGTCTATTTTCAAATAAAGGAGTCCAATAATTAAAAACTGTGCCTAGCATATTTAAATAATCCCTACTATGGAATGAAACTTATCCTTGCTTACCAATCTTTGCATTGCTAACTGGGTCCATGGGATAAATTCCTAGAAATTGATGAGACTGCTGGGATCAAGGCAAGAGTATTTTATTTTTTACCTTTCACTTTCATCATCCCAATTCTGTCTCTCTTTCTGTGTGCGACTGTGTCTGTGTCTGTGACAGCAGCAACAAGAACTGTTAACAATGTCCAAGATGTAAAATACCTACCAGGGAATAGTGGTTTCCAACTCCATTTTGTAGTGAGCAGCAACACTATATAATGTGTGTACTGCATATATCGCTACATAAATAGATACACATGGACATGATCTTTCGAGCACTTTGTGCTAACATAAATGCTTACCAGCAGTGTAAATTCCTTATGGATTATTCAGTCTTATCTCACTGATGTCTAATTTGCAGGTTTTTATTATTGATGGGCTCCAAATGACCTACGATATTAAATCTATTGGGCAATAAAGTTATGAATCAGGTGTCTCTGATAAAGACATGTAAGTATAGTACTCAAGATTGTAGGTGTAATGTGGCACAAACAAAACACAGAAAACTGAAGTGCTCTGAGACAGGATGGTAATATAAAATTAAAGAAGCTAAAGCGGTATAAACTCAAGTGGGATACATGCTGGATGCCCAAAAGCACAAAATAATCAAAAGCACAGAGGATCAGGACATCTCATAAATTGATGAACATAAATGGTCAAATTCCAACTGTTTAAGTAGGGTGTCTCTCCGCATACTCACAGCCAGACGCCCCATTTCTCAGGCATTAAATGGGCACTAAATTTGAGGAAAGCTGCTTCTCCAGGTGCATGTTTCCTTTCTCCCCTCTGCCTCTCTGTCTCTCCACCCACAGCCCTGCCTGAGTAGAGATGACCCAGCAGCACACTGTGCACTGCAGATCTTCCTAGCTTCTGGCCTATGCTGCACAACACACTCTCCTGACCTCAGGAGATCTGAGATAGGGAGGAAGTCCACCTACATCTCATGGTGCCCACTGTATGTGACATATATATGTGCTGTGTGTTATGACTTACCAACTAAGCACTTTATACATGTACAGTAAACATGAGGTATTAATAATTGCCCTTTTAACAGATGAGAAAACAGAGGGTAAATAATTTATCCCCAAATACATAGCTAGTTGGTAACATGGTCAGGATTGAACTTCCAATCTGACTTATGGGTTCATGCACCTAATTATTGTACCACACTGCCTTTCTAAACCCTTTATCTTTTTTAAATCAACACTGCAGTCCCCCACAACATATACACATAGACAACTGTAACTGCCTACTTTTCATCTTAAAAATCAGTAACTGATCATGTATCTTCTAGTCATGAAAATATTTGAATAGTAGTTTACCTGTAGTGCCCTAATTCTCTCAACTGTCCTAAATCTTTCAAATGTTTGTTCTTCATAAGGCATAGACTGAAATACTCTCCTCCCCACTCCCTGATCCCATCCACTTCTCTCTAAGAGCAGCAGTAAGAATGGAACATATGCCTGCACTGTGAGCTAACAGGCAAAAAGAAGAGTGAGACCATCACTGCATTTCATTCTAAACAAACATCTATTAATGGAGACTTCAGTTTACAGCCATAAAAGTCTGATGACTCATATCAACTCAAATTGTGACAACTTAGTCACAGGCACTGCTAAGTCACTCCTCACCCATTCTACATTTACCAATGGTGAACTTAGTACATCAGCAATAGCAGTAAAAACTCAAGTCAACTAAGAGTGCGAACAAGACCCACAGAAGATGCAGCTGCAGATACTTGGGTCATGTTGTTTTCCACCGTCTCTCCACTGCAATCTCAGGAAACTAGTTACTATAGGCGTGCTATTATTAAAGAGGTCAGCTCTTCTGTAGGGCAAGATTGTGTCAGTTTGGGTAGATAGAGCACACACACGCACGCACGCGCACACACACCACAATTATCTTATCTGCTCTTTATATTGTATATTGGCATAGAAACTAATCCTTGATGGGCAGTGGTGACCCATGCCTTTAATCCCAGCACTTGGGAGATGGAGGCAGAAGCAGGAGAATCTCAGTTAGTTCAAGGTCAGCCTGGTCTACAAAGTGAGTTTCAGGACAGCCAGGACTGTTACACACAGAAAAACCCTGTCTTGAAAAACACATTAAAAACAACAACAACAAAACTACTCCTCGGGGGCTGGAGAGATGGCTCAGAGGTTAAGAGCACTGGCTGCTCTTCCAAAGGTCCCGAGTTCAATTCCCAGCAACCACATGGTGGCTCACAACCATCTACAATGAGATCTGGTGCCCTCTTCTGGGGTGTAGGTAGAACACTGTATACATAATAAATAAATAAAATCTTAAAAAAAAAAAAAAAAACTACTCCTCATCAACCACAAGATCACACTTAAAAAAAAATTGTCATGTTTACCTTTTCTTCACTGTAATTGATTAAATTAATTTCAAGTCACTTCTACTAAGGATTTTCTTTCTAAAGAGACCCAAAGAACAGGGATACTAGCCATGCACTCCCGGAGGAGATACCGGAAAACAGACCAATATATAAACCAAAGCCTGAAGCCGGCATACAACAGTGAATGACAATGAGAACACAACCAGAGTTCTGTACTATGTTCTGAAATTAGCAACACTGAGCCTAAGGAGTCTGAGAATTCAGTAGAATAAACAAAGATGCTTTAAAACTGCATCCATATGTTACACATCCAAAATAATCAGGATGCAATTTAGAGGCTTACACACCAAACTGTCACCACCTCCAAGGAGTGAATGGGAAATCCAGATGACATTTTAGCTTATATAAAGATGATTTAAAAAAAAAAATTAAGGGAATGTATTCCTTCCATAAGAAAACACATATATACAGTATTTCTATGGGACTTCGGGTGGTCAAGAGTAAACAATACCGTTTTATTTATAAAAACTAGCCCTGGTAATGTACAGTATATACACATAAACACAGTAACATTTAGGTAACCACAGTTTATTGTCAAACTAGGATACTCAGTGGAATGAAACCAGACACTTCAATAATGACCCAGGAAAACCTATCAATGGGGACTGATCCAAGCAAACCTGTAGGTATGGCCACCTATGAATACTAGATGCAACTATGTAAGGCATCTGCTTTAAAATGAAGGGGAAAGGGAGCTTTAAATTTCCCACTAATGTGCAGGGAATCACAGGGTTGGCCTGGTCTAGTTGCCTTGAGAGGCATGTGTCAGGTTTTTTCAGGTTCCCGAGAAACTGAGGCACTCCCTCAGGCAGTGAAGGATTCAGGCCATCTGTGTGTCCTAGCATTCCCTAGAAGCCAATGAAACATAGAGAACAGTGGTTCCCAACCTTCCTAATGCTGCGTACAACCCTCTAATACAGTTCCTCATGTTGTGGTGACCCCCCAACCATAAAATTATTTTCGCTGCTTCTTCATAACTAACTTTGCTACTGTTATGAACTGTAATGTAAACATCTGTTTTCCGATGGTCTTAGGTGACCACTGTGAAAGGGTAGCTCAACCAAAAGGGTAGTTCTACCAAAGGGTAGAACCGATGATATAGAAGCTTGGCTAAACAATTTGTCTTAGACATTAATCTTAGGTACCACATCTAGCTTGCAATCATCATTGTATCCTGGCAACCACCATTTGTTTTAGTAAGTGTAGAAAGTCTGATTGCTCGAAATAAACTTGTCTCAGCCTCAGTCTTGCTGAGAACCCTCTGACCCAGCCTGACTGACATTCCCTTTGGTGACCCTGCCTCAGTAAGCAAGCACTGGTGCTTATACCAATGAAGAAGAATGGAAGCACAGCCATCACTGCTCATTTGAACAACACCTGCAACATCTTACTTCAGTGATCAATGCAAAACTTGGGGCTTTCATGACTTCCCTGAAACTTGTTCCTGTACATCTCAGTCTCTCACACCAAGAGAGATCTGACATTCCTCCAATAGGCATGGTCTTGTACAGAAATGCAATGTTCATGGTAAGGACATATCTTAGTTTACAAAGCCGTTCAACAAACCCTACTGTCTTATAAACACTGTCCTGTGAGTTGGGAGGTATTATTAATATTATTATTAATATCCACCCTTCACAAATAAGGACGCTAATGCTTAGAAGAGTAATTCCCAGAGCTAACTGTTGTTTGAACTGTTTTTTTACTCTTTTGGCTCTTTGGGGGGCCCGCCACCCACCACCCAAACAAATCACACATGGAGTCTTATTATTAGTGATGACTGCTTTGCCTTAGCTTGGCTTGTTTCTACCCCTTCTACCTTTTCCCTCTGGGCCTTTATCTTTCTTACTTCTGTATACATTACTTTTGGTCTTACTCTGTGCTTGGCTTGGTGGTTGGGTGGCTGACCCCTCATGTCCTCCTTTCCTTGTTCTCTTGTTGCTACCTCCTTTCCTTGGTTCTCCTTCTATTTATACTCTCTGCCTGCCAGCCCTGCCTATCCTTGCTCCTTCCTCGCTATTGGCCATTCAGCTCTTTAATAGACCATCAGGTGTTTTAGACAGAAAATTGCAGCTTAACAGCTAAACAAATGCAGCATAAACAAATCTCACACGCCTTAAAATAACATTCCCCAACAGTCAACAGCTATGTACAACTACTACTCAGGAGGAGAAGCCAGGTCCTGTGTCCAGTGAAGTCACACACACCACATGACAAGGGCTTCAGTGTATAAATGAAGCCTTTTGCCTTTGCCTTGACTTTCTTCAATGACACGTATCTCAGCTTTCATCTTGGTATGGGCTCCCATTTCAGTAAAACTTAACATAAGAAATTAAGTCCTTCTAACATTTCTAGGAGATACAATAGCAGAGCAAACTCCCTGTTCCTCTGGTTCTTATACTCTTCCCAACCCCTCTTCCACAATGAAGGACAACACCAAGAAATATGCTAACATAACTCTCATAAAGCCTCAACCCTAAAAAAAGAACTACAGGCACCGAAGGAACACTGAGATGAGGAGAAATAGTCTTCCCCAGGGAAGAGAGCACCAACTGGTTATCTAATACCAAATCATACAGATAAGTATGGACTAAACAAGTTGTATTTACATATTGAGGAATTTTACACACACACACACACACACACACACACACACACACAGAGAGAGAGAGAGAGAGAGAGAGAAAGAGGTGATAAATTACAAAGAGTGGGGTACATGGGAGGGTTTGAGGGGAGAAAAGAGAGAGGATAATGATGTAAATATATTTAATATAAAAAATGTTTAAGTGAGCCGGGCGTTGGTGGTGCACGCCTTTAATCCCAGCACTCGGGAGGCAGAGGCAGGCGGATCTCTGTGAGTTCGAGACCAGCCTGGTCTACAAGAGCTAGTTCCAGGACAGCCTCCAACCAAAGCCACAGAGAAACCCTGTCTCGAAAAACCAAAAAAAAAAAAAAAAAAAAAATGTTTAAGTGAGTCCTTTAAAGAAAGTAGATAATTAGCCGGGCGTTGGTAGCACGCGCCTTTAATCCCAGCACTGGGGAGGCAGAGGCAGGCGGATCTCTGTGAGTTCGAGGCCAGCTTGGTCTCCAGAGCGAGTGCCAGGCAGGATAGGCTCCAAAGCTACACAGAGAAATCCTGTCTGGGGGGGGGGGGGGAGAAAGAAAGTAGATAATTATCTGCATTACAAAGGATCCCATTAGAGCAGAAAATAGACACTGCAAGTTTAACTGAAGGTGTGCATTCTTTGCTTCTGTCAGCAAGTGTGGCTGGTACTCCAGCATTTCAGTGGTGGAGTGCTTTTCCTAGCACCTGTGAGGCCCACCCTCAGCACCCCAAAACCAATCAATGTATGAGTCAGAAAAATATTATTTATAACTTTCAAGGAATATGTTCATACTATGCTTTTTTTAGTTCCTTGAGACAGGGTCTTTCTGTATAACCTCCTTGGTTGTCCTGGAACTCACTCCATAGACCAGGCTGGCCTCAAACTCATGGAAATCCACCTGCCTCTTCCTCCCAAGTATTAGGATTAAAGGCATGCGCCACCCCGACCCCCACCTTGTGCTATACTTATGTACATAAGCAACTATTTCCACATTATCTCACTTGATTCCTATGAAAGCACCACAAAACAGGCAACTTAACTTTTTAAATTAATGCATTTATAGTTTATAGGGGTGGGGTGAGAGCCTGTAGACAACAACCTGTAAGGGTTGTCTTCTGACATGTCTTCCCATCATGTAGGTTCCAGGGACTGAGTTCAAGCTATCGGGCTTGGCAACAAGGCCTTTCCTCAGCTACCACACCAGCCCCAAACAGACAGCTTCAAGACAAGAGATCTAACCTCAGAAGGATTCAGTGACCTGTGCAGTCTAGAAATCCAAATGGAACTGGAACCCGTTGGGAGTTTCTTACTGAACAGCCTGAATTCAAATCTGGTTCATTAATTCAATAAATATCTGGAGTAAGGGCAAGGGAGTTGTTGGTAAAGAATGTCAGCATATGTGATGTCCTGGGTTTCCCAGGACAACATATATAAAAATTATCAGACATGATCATTCCCTGAGAAAAAGAGGTGCTGTCTGTTCCTACCTATCATCACAACTCTGACCTGCTTTCAATCAATATATTATTTTATAATAGGAGGAACCTGGGACTGGGTGAGAGCTTGGTCAGTAAAGTGCCTACCACCAAAGCATGAGAACCTGACCCCAGCAACTAGATAAAAAGTCAGGCATGGAGGCGTATTGGGGTGTCACAGGTGGAACAATACCTTGGTGAACCCAAAGCCTTGGTAACAGACCCTGTCTCAAAAAACAAAACAAAACAAACAAACAAAAAACAAGGTAGACAGCTCCTGGGGAACTCCTGAGATTCTCTCTCTCTCTCTCTCTCTCTCTCTCTCTCTCTCTCTCTCTCACACACACACACACACACACACACACACACACACACACACACACACACACGAGTGCGTGTGCATGCGTGCGTGCATGCTCTCATCTGAAAATACTTAAACATGCATATACATGGGCACAAGGACACACAAGAAACAAAGAACTAAGAGACAAAACAAGTAATACAAAGAAGTATCAAATTTCTTCAAGACAAGTCATATCAAAACCCAGAAAAAGCTAATAAACCTAACCCCAGAGTGATTCGTCTTTCTTGAGGCAGCTTTAAACTGGTCCCTGAAAAGTCATTTTCACTGATCCTAGGTATCTGGGGGACAGGGGACATAAACTCCATACTTCAGGAGAACAAGCAGAAAAATTTAAGCCCTAAAATGTTCACTTTTGTTTACTAGCTGTCAATTTTGGGACTACTGTATAAAGAAATACATAGTGAAACAGCTAATTTTACTAAACTTGTTTTAGAAGTTTTCTTTTATTGACCGATTCAACAAAGCTCTGCTCAGTGTGTTCCATGCCATCCACTATTCTAAAGACGACAAATACAGTTATTAAAAATAGAAGTTCTGACCTTGTAGCACTTACAGTACACCAGAAAAGATAAATGATACGAAAATACATAGTAGGTAAGATGAGAAAAGCAGTTAAGTGGAAAAAAAAAGTCAAGTACAAGAAAGAAAAGACACAAGAAAAAAGAGGGAGGAGGTAGAAAGCATAGCCGCTGTTTCCTATGGGTGACCAGGAAGCCCTCAGGGAGCTGCTATCCCCTGGGAGTGGCATGTCAATGGGGACCTAGAAAGGTGTGGGAGCAAGCCATGGGGCTACCAGAGGAAGCTGCTTCTGACAGAAGCAGGTAGCAATCACTAAGCTGGAGATGCGCTTAAGACACACACCCCTGTGGGAATATGGAAGAGAGGGCCAGTCACCAGCCTAGAGTTTGGGGGAGGGCTAGACTTCAGCTAGACATTTCAACATCATTTGCATTTAAAGCAGGAGAAGAGACAGAGACCACTCAAAAGAAAATAGAAAGAGAAGACAAGAACCGATGACTGAGAGGAGGGGTCATGTGTAAGGAGCTGAGATGGAGTAGGGAGCCTATTGAGATCCAAAGGAGAAGGAGACAATGAAGGAAGGGGGCAGCAGAGTGCTGTCCTGATGTGATGGGTAACAGTTTTAAAGAAAGAAGTGATTAGCCATGTCAAATTCTGATGAGGGCCAATCAAGATGGCTGCCACTTAATTTCTGAAGAATTGGGAATGTAGATGTGGAATAAATGTGCTCACAGCAATGAATTCTTTGGTGTTGGAATCTGTTGCAGACCCCCCCCCCTTTTTTTTTTTGGTTTTTCGAGACAGGGTTTCTCTGTGTAGCTTTGGAGGCTGTCCTGGCACTCGCTCTGGAGACCAGGCTGGCCTCGAACTCACAGAGATCCACCTGCCTCTGCCTCCCGAGTGCTGGGATTAAAGGCATGTGCCACCAACGCCCGGCTCTGTTGCAGACCCTTGAATTTGGTTCTGGCCAACAGGCCTTTAGGAAACAGACACAGCTCAGTCTTGCAACTGCTTGAACTATAGGCCCTCTTTTCTTTTGGTACTGGGAACGCTGATCACCATGTGAACATGCTGGAGGAGAACAAATGGGCACTGCTCAGCTGACACGGAAGCCATACTACATCAACATGGCCAGTCTAGTCAGGGAGGACTGCAGGTTAGCCCCAACCAGAACAAATTCAGAGAACTGTTTATAAATAAAAAATTTTTAATGTTCTGTTATGAAACAAAAGCTAACTGATAAAGACGGGAAATTGGTAACAGATGGGAACTGTTTCAATGAAGTGGTAGGCATGGGAATCTCACTGGAGCTGGATTAAAAGTGAATGGATGAGTGGCTGGAGAGATGGTTTAGCAGTCAAGAGCACTGGCTTCTCTTCCAGAGGAATGGGATTGAATTTCCAGTATCCTCATGTTGGTTTAAAACTGACTGTAACTCCAGTTGCAAGGGATCAGATGCCCTCTTCTGGCTTCTTCAATCATCAGGCAAGAATGTAGTACACAGACATATGTATATACATACAGGCAAAAACCACATATAATAAAATAATATTTTAGGGGCTGGAGAGATGGCTCAGCAGTTAAAGAGCACTGACTGCTCTTCCAGAAGACCTGGGTTATGGCAGTTCATAACTGTCTACAGCTCCAAGATCTGATACCTTCACACAGACAAACATGTAGAAAAAACACGAATGCACATAAAAATAAAATAGTTAAAAAAATAAAAAACTGGAAAAAATAAAATAATATTTATTTAATGAAAGGGTGAAGTCAGGCACAGTAGCAAACACCTTTAGTTCCAAACTCAGGAGGCAGAAACAGGTGGATCTCTGAGTTCAGGGCCAGTCTGGTTTACAGAGCAAATTCCAGGACATCCAGGGCTACACAGAGAAACCCTGTCCTAAAAAAAAAAAAAAAAACAAGCTGGGCATTGGTGGCACATGCCTTTAATTGGGGAGGCAGAGGCAGGTGGATCTCTGTGAGTTCGAGGCAGCCTGGTCTCGAGTGACTGCCAGGATAGGCTTCAAAGCTACACAGAGAAACCCTGTCTCGAAAAACCAAAAAAAAAAAAAAAAAAAAAAAAAAAAAAAAAAACCCAAACCAAACAAACAAAAATAAAAACAAAAAACAAGATAAGACAGACAGAGTGGAGGGACAGGACTGGCAATGAAGCTCAGTGATGAAATGTTTCCTAACATGGAAGACCTGGATTCAACTACCTTATAGAAGAGGGGCAACAAACATGAATGAATGAATGAATGAATGAATGAATGGGAAAAAACTGGAACACAACGCCTCAGGTGACACCAATTCAGCTTCTGAGGCTTGTCTGTGCTGGTGTTTACTGGAAGCTCTCTATCTCCTTCAGAGCCCTACAGGCAGGCACGATGTCAGTAGCAGAGTCCTTCCATGGAAGTATTTTCTGTGTATGCCTAATGCGAGCATACCTCTGCACACCATGAACAGATAAAGAGCTGGGGAGATCCTGTCATCTGCTCCTTCACTGCCAACAAGTTTCACCAATAAATTTAACTTTATATTCACACTACCTATCACATAGACACAAACCTATCTCCTCACAGAATACATAATTATCCTATGACCTGCTTTAACATGCCCAGTAACTCTCATCCTCTAAATACATTCTCTAAGAATGTGATCACATTCAAATGCAATTATAAACATTTTCAAAAACAACAGCTTTTAAACTTTTATGGTTTATGCACTATATACGTATATAAATAACTTACTTGGCAATCCTCAGTTTCCCAACTTCACCTCTTCCAGGGGCTTTAGCCCATTGCTGGGACAAATATTTAGGAACCTAAAATGAAGCAAAACATTTCATGATGATTATGGGTACCCAGGGCTCATATACCTTCCCTGAGGTTATACAATTAGTAAATGATAGAGCTAGGATTCAAGGTCAAGCCACCTCCAGAGTCTATGTGCCAGGGACTACACTCTCAACCATACAAATACTGTGTTTAAAACCAGACACAGCAGTCACCAGGGGTTAAATTCTAAGGGAATAGTGTATTAATTCTCTGATATGTAATTTGTCTCTTTCTTCAAAGTAGTGTAGACCCTGAAATCAGTACATACTGTTATGGTTATCCTGTTATGAGAAGCTAAGGAAGACTATAAATATGGAATAAAGCATAATGTGTTGTGTGGAGTAAATACTCAATGAATACCACTGTCATCAGTATTTCTCATAGTAAACTTGGAATATCATCGTCAACACAAATGCACAACTAAGATATGGTGTGTGTCAGGGCTGGAAAGAGGGGAAAAAAGTCTAGCAAGATTTCATTATTGGGTACAATACCTTGACAACAGTTAAGGCTAAAAAAACAAAGGGGTAAAAAAGACTGTGTTTATTCAATTCTGTGTATGTCTGTCACATTAACTTACTGAACTACAAATATGTGCCAGATAATATGCCTAAGGAGAGAAGACAACTCTGTGAGTCCATATTCGAAATTCTACATCCACTGTCCATCCATCCTCTCAGTTACTCTGCACACACATGTACTCACTCTCCCTTTCTACAAATGTGAAACCGACTAGTGACTCACTAGGGCTAATGACATATCTCAGCAATAAAGCTTCGTGGGACTGTGTACAATGGATCTCCAAAACCACATGGATTTTTAATGTTTTTGCTACTGACATTTCATAGGGGCTGGAGAGATAGATAGGTCAGCATTAAAAGCACTGATTGTTTTTCCAGAGGACCTCAGTCCAATTCTCAGCACCTACATGGTCTCTCACAACCGTGTATAACTGTAGTACCAGGGAATCCAACGCCCTGGTCTGGCCTCTGGGTCTTACTATGTTCCTGACTGGCCTGGAACTCACTATATAAACAAGGCTGGCCTCTCAAGGTCTGGGATTAAAGGTGTGAACCACCACAGTAGTGTCTGTTTGGTAGCTTTAATTTGTAACATAAATAAATATACAAGAAGCTCTTGTGCTCCAGCTCACCCTGAGGAGGGAGGATCCATCGCCATGTGTTTAAGGCCAGCGTGGGCTACAGAGTGAGGTCAAGGTCAGCCTGGACTATAGAAAGGGGGGGATGAAGGGAGGGAGGGAGGGAGGGGGGAAGGAGGTTCTCTTTTGTCCTGATACTTCCAAGCCTTTGCTATGTTAGCTGCATTAATCATTTTTGGTTGCTGTGAACAAATACCTGACAGACACAATTGAAGAGTTACTTTTGCACTGTCTATTGTGGTGGGAAAAGCAAGGAAGAGCACTGCTGCTCACACCACAATGACCAAGATAAAGAGGACAGAGAAAGGGCCAGGGTAAGACACAGCCCTAAGAACACATTGAGAGGATCTACCTCTTCCAAGTAGTTCCCCACCTCACTCACTACACCACCTCCCAGAGAAGCCATTGTATGAATCCACCAAAGGAGTAATTAATGAATCCATTAATTAGATCTCAGCCTCATGAATTGCTTGTCTCCAGAAACAGCACAACATACCCAAAGCCTAATCTCTTAGGCTCTTAATCCAATGAACAATGACAAGACTATCTCCCACCCACTTTAGTTTGTGTCTGGCACACATCAGTGCCCAAGTCCCTGCTCATCTGTGAAAAAGTAAAGGCTGAGCTTGGTGGTAGCTGAATGAAGGACATCACATGCACAGAGGATGAGTCCCTCCTCCCCTAACAAAGAGCAGAACACATTTGCAGAGGAATGTGTTGGGCATAGTTGTCTGCCAGGTAGGAAACTGTTGGTTTGACTTGACACAGCTCAGTACTCCAACTCTCCTTTCTTTCTACAGAACAGAAAACAGGCACAAAACACTGGCTTAAGCTGAGTTCCTTTCAGGAACCGCCCCCCCACACACACACACATCCAAACCCTGTAAGGCAAACACTGAGTATTTGCCATACTCCAAATACAAAGGCATCAACTCAAGTCCCAACATTTTTGCAAGCTCTCTCCATCTGTGTACCAGGGAGATCTCCATAATCACAAGCTCTCGTTTTAACAAACAGTTGAACACAGAAAAGCCCATTCGCTCCAAGTTTTTAAGTCATGCCTACACAGCTGTGAAATAAAACAAATGAGAGCTTAAGTAAAGGCTGAAGAGTAAGAGATCTTACACTCATTATGACTTATTGGAAAAGCCAAACAATAATTGGAGTGCAAAGAAAGTGACTTTCCAGAGGGTGGGGGTGGCAGTCAACATTGGACACAGGTACAAAGAATCACTGGAAACTGTTAGTGCTTTGAAGAATTTAACACAGTCTGATGTGCTGGCAAATGATGAGTTGTTTCAGAGAAATGGACATAAAGAAACTTCTTGACTTAATGAGCACTTAGTCATGTAATTAAAACATTGGCATTCATTATAAAAACATTCATAAACCAAAAGTTCCTGTGAATTTGAAAAACTTTCGTGCTCTATTTAAATATGGCTTTCTAAAATGAAATTGCCCAAAGAGTACACCCCCCCTCCCCGTGTGCAAAAGTAAGCCAAATAAGAGCAAACAAAGCCTGCTATAACCATAAAAAAATATTTACTGATGTTTAGTTTCATGAGATCTAAACTTGCTCTTTAAAAACACTAAGTCCATCGGGTGGGGTGCAGCAAGCCTTTAATTCCAGCACTCGTGAGGCAGAGGCGGGCGGATCTCTGTGAGTTCGAGACCAGCCTGGTCTCCAGAGCGAGTTCCAGGACAGTCAACGCTGTCACACAGATAAACCCTGTCTGGGAAGGAGAAAAAAAAAAGTCCAACAGCTCCTCCTTTCTAAGTTCACAACTTCCAGGTCTTTCGAGAGCTCCATCAGGATTACCAACCCGGGGAACACTACAGCAGTGTACAGAGGCAGGGGGTCTTCAGCCCACGTTCCAGGGCAGCCAGGACTACAAGTGAGATCCTGTTTCAAAAAAAAAAAAAAAAAAAAAAAAAAAAAAGGTACACAGGGGCCAATTCCACCTTGTGGCCCAGACAACAACTGTACAGGATATCTACTCAACTAACATATACCGATCTGCGACTAAAGTCAACTTTACCAAAAGAAGGCGCTCCGGCCTGGAGTGAGGTGAGAAGTGCCGCTCGCTCACTCCGGGACACGAGGCAGCACCCTACCTAAGGAGAGGGAGCTCCACGCCGGGCGGGTCTCCCTAAGGGACCGGCTGAAAGACGCCCTGCGTCCCGAAAGTCACTTTTCTAGCCTGGAAACGGACGCGACGGCGACCCAGGGCTTCTCTTCTCAGGGCCGGGAGGCTCGGGGCGCGCGGAGGCGCCGGGGGCTCGCGTCTCACCTTGACCAGCCACACGCCGGTGTTCTGTTTGGCGCCGGTCAGATCCAGTTCCCCGCGCTCCGCCATGAGTCTGTGGCGTGCGGCGGCTTGTGCGCACGAGCAGCGGCCCCAAGCTGAAGGACAGACGGACAGCGACAGACCACAGCCAGACTCCGGAGCACCGAGACCGCCAAAAGCCGGCGTCGCTCACCGGCCGGGATACCAGGAACTTGGGGAAAAGAGGAACACGCCGCCGAACCGGGAGCTGCGCCTGCGCACGGCAACGGGAGGACGGCGCGTCGCAAGGGACAAATTTCCTGCTTCGGCAACTTCTTCGGTGGGCGTGACTTCTGGCAGCGTGTCTCTCACTGGTCGAAGTGCGGAAAAAGGAAGAGCCAAATCCCAAGCAGAGCGTTAAAAGACGACCCTTGGATAACTGAAAGAAAAAAAAAAAAAAAAAAAAAGTACAGAAATGGAAAATCTATGGTTTAAATAGGCAAAATCTGTGTGTATTTGCCCAACCCTAGCTGAAGAGGCAAGGCATAAAATCAGATTCTTGGCCCAACGTCATTGTCACAAGTGGGCACTAGAGTAGAAGTGAGTATACTGGACACATGCCGTGTTGAGACCTGAATCAAGATATTCTGCTTGCTCACGCAGACGCCAAAGCTTGAATGCCAGCTAGTTGGATCAGTAAGACCCAACATGTAAGAAACAAAACTGATGGTTAAACAGTTTCCTCTCCCGCTTGCCTTTAAAATGAAATTCTACCCTCTGCTTCAACTGGGTTCTCAGTTTGATCCTTCCGTACCGAGTATTCCATAAACCCTCCACACCAATCCCATCTACCTGTTTGAAGGCGCCATGCCCTTCGCCATCCCATTTCAGAGCCTATTCGAAACCAATCCCCAATAGATACTCCATTTTCCCTTTACTTTACTCTGGCCCTGTCCTTAGGTTGGCAAACTTCTACTTACGAACAAAGACTAATGGAAATGTTACTTCCTGGGGGTCACCCCCGGGGGAAAGCCTGTTTCTCAATTTCACAGTGTGTGATACTTAGATACTGTACCATTAGATAAAGGCATGTTTACATGCCTACCTTTGTTTTGTAGACTACCAACTGAACTCCTCCTAGACAAAAATACTGCTTCCCCCCCTCCCGCGCACCCCCGCCAGATCTACTGAAGCATAATGGATGAATATGAAATAGTGCTTTATTCATTTTATATGCACAACATCTAGCACCGTGTTTGACATACTGTGGGATGTCAGTAGGCTTTGGTTGAATGAACATTTGCTGAAGAGAAACAAACAGTAAGGTATTGGAAGAATGGCAAGTAATTTATTGAATCACACACCAGAGCGATGCACAAAATTGCAGAAAGTCTATATCTGCGCAGCATAAGGTCTGGGGAAACTGTCAGGTCCCTGAAATCTGCTGGCAGAACTAATGTGATGGAAAAGAGCAGGCACGCACTAAAAAGGAAGGTTGCATTCTCCTATAACAGCTTGGAAACAGGCCTGAAAGTATATAAAAGCCAAGTATATGAGAACTGCTTTAGGCTTGGTTCAAGTAGAAGGGATAAATTAAAATAGGAGACTGAGAGAAGGAAATAAAAGGAGCCTGGCATGCCCCGGAAATGGGCTTTAAAGATTAAGTATAGGTGCTTGCATTGAACATCTGCAGGGGGATGAAGCACTGTCCAAGATGCACTGTCTAACTTCCAGAGCTCACAGTGAAATATGGTGTTGAAACGCGAAAAATAAATAACCCAGGGACAGATATTGGGGTTCAAGTTTCAAGTTGAAGATCAGGAAAGCAAAGCAGCCAAGTCACCAGCTCTTACCTCTACCTCAGGCTCAAAGGGCCAATCCTGTCTCCACAAGCTCTCCACCAAGCCTCTGTCTGCAGCCTCTTCTCAGTGTGGCTGGAGAATCAATCAAAGACCCTTTGCTTTTTATACCTCCCTAGTGCTAGGATTAAAGGCATGTGATCCCAAGCACTAAGATCACTTTTGTGTGAGCTGTTTCTCTTTAGGACTGGATCAATTTCATGTAGCTCAGTGTGGCCCTGAACTAACAGAGATCTGTCTACCTCTACCTCCCAAGTGGTGGGATTAAAGGTGTGTACCACCACCACCTGGCTCCTGTAGCTAACTAATGTGGCTGACTTTACTTTCTGTACCCTCAGGCAAGCTTTAATAGATCACAAAGATATTACCACATGGTGGTTTGAATGAGCAGTCCCTCATAGAGCAGGCATTTGAATACTTGGACCCCATTTGGTGACTGTTTAGAAAGGCTTAGAAAGTATGGCATAGCTGGAATAAGTATGTCACTTGGGGCATATTTCAAGGTTTCAAAGACTCACAGCATTTTGAGTGCACTCTTTCAACTTCCTGCTTGCAATTTGAGATGTGAGCCCTCAGCTCTCACTTTCCAGGTCCAGTCACCATCATGTCTGCCACCTGCTGTCCCCACCATTAACGACTCTGACCTTCTGGAACTGTAAGACCAAAATAAACTCTTTCTTTGGTGAGTTTCCTTGAACATGGTGTTTTATCACAGCAATGGAAAAGTAACTAATACACAATTGGTACCAGGGAGCGGGTAATTACCATGAAGAACCTGATCATGTTGCTTTTTGGAGGACTGTGGGAGGCTTTGGGACTGTGGACTAGAAAATCAGTTGAACTGTAAGCAGAGCTCAATGGTCCATCCTGTAGGAGCTTGGAAGACAAAGTGTAAAGGCAACATCCATTTCTAGTTCACTCTCTCTATTTCCAGCTTGAGGGTGTCAGCTCTCAGCCATGCCTGACTACTGTGACACTTCTCCATGGTGATGGTGATGGACTTTCCTCTCTGGAACCATAAACCCCAAATAAACTCATCCTCCTGTAAGTTGCCTTGGCCATTGTGTTCTATCACAGCAACAGAACTGATGCAGTGGATTAACCTACACGAGGGCTCCCTTGCCACACTGAAGTGATCAGTGCTGAGAAGGAGCAAATTGTTCCTACGCCAGAAGAGGAAATTGCACAGAAGAAAATACATCCCAGAAGAAACTGAAGAAACAAACACTTATGGAAATAAATTAACAGCATATGAAAAGTTGAAAAAAAAGATTAAGATCTTAGATTAGATTTGATTTGTAGGTCTTTGGAGGTGTGTGTGTGTGTGTGTGTGTGTGTGTGTGTGTGTTGTGTGTGTGTTTATAGATATTAGGTGATGATAAATGGCTAAAGACAATGATACAGAAGAAAGGAGAAAATAAAGATTTGAAAATGATTATATAAAGCCGGGTGTTGGTGGCGCACACCTTTAATCCCAGCACTCGGGAATCAGAGGCAGGCAGATCTCTGTGAGTTTGAGACCAGACTGGTCTACAAGAGCTGGTTCCAGGACAGTCTCCAAAGCCACAGAGAAACCCTGTCTCAAAAAACCAAAAAAAAAAAAAAAAAAAAAGAAAAGAAAAAGAAAATGATTATATAGGGGGAAAGGGAACAAATTATTCAGTGATGGGGAATGTACTGTGTATGTTCATCTTATTGACTATTGAATAAAATACTGTTTGGCCAATGAAACAGCAAGTTAGACAGGACTAGGAGTCAAAGAGGATTCTGGGAAATGTAGTAGAGACGTGGTGATCCAGGCCGAAAGTGACATAGCAAGGAGACTCATATTTAGTAAGGAGAAACAGGAAGTGTCCCCTTTTCCCCTCTGCTTTTCCTCCAGCGACGCGATGTGATCCACCAGCAAGGAGGGACGCCAATAAGGCATCCAATAAGATAATTCTTATAAAATATATAGATTTATGATAATTAAGACTGAGCTAACAGATAAGAATCCTAGTCATTGGCCAAGCAGCATTGTACCTAATACAAATCTCTCTGTGATTATTTGGGGCCCTAGCTCGGGCGGGTGGCTGGCGCAAAGCGCATACGTGGCGGTGGGGCTCGGCGGCTTTTGGCTGAAAGATTTATTGTAACAATTCAGCACCTCTTTCTTACAGATTTACCTGAAGAGCACAAAGTGGCAGTCATTGCCGCCAGATCCTTCACCATGCTAACACTATCATAAGCCAGAGGTGTGGCAGGGTACTTGTGTCTATCGTCCCACTGAGTCCTCATGAGAATCTGCTCCAGTAGGTGCTGTTATTCTTTGCTATGACTCCATACTCACTAAAGTCTAAACTTCTAAGAACTGAGTTGTGATGCCACCCTTCAAAAGCATTTGAATACAAAGATCAATAACAAAAATAGGTAATTCCAAATTTCTTTATTTCCACAGATAATTGACCAGTGAAATCTTATCAAACCTTTTTTTTTTTTTTTTTTTTTTTTTTTTTGGTTTTTCGAGACAGAGTTTCTCTGTGTACTTTGGAGCCTATCCTGGCACTGGATCTGGAGACCAAGCTGGCCTCGAACTCACAAAGATTGGCTCTTATCAAACCTTTTAAGATGAAAATATGATCAGAGGATGGAAGGCCCAAGACTCACTCTGGCTGCAATTCTTCCAAGAACTCTAAGAGTACTTACACGAAGCTGTGACCCCAGACAAGAATGTCCAGTCTTTGACATAGCAACATGACAATTGTCATCTACAATGTTCACACTTCAGGACCTCACAACCAATTTACAGAAAAAAATTACAAAAATATTCTCAGGGCGGGTGGTGGCGGCGACCCACGCCTTTAGTCCCACCACTCAGGAAGCAGAGGCAGGTGGATCTCTGTGAGTTCAAGACCAGCCTGGTCTGCAAGAGCTAGTTCTAGGACAGCCTCCAAAGCCACAGAGAAACCCTGTCTTAAAAAACCAAAAAATATTCTCATGATGTTTTATGTAAATTTATAATTTTTATTGGAGAAGATTCATAGTTTCTATGGTAAGGCCTGAGTGTTGGACATACCTGATAGGATGGGTATAGTGGGGATGTCTTATGTTGACATCCATGACCCATGTTGCTACCAAGGACACAGTAATACCCAGGGTGTGGGCCACCACCTGTGGCCATTGTGGTGTTCATGGGCTATGCTGTGTTGATCTGAGTGGTCTGTGCTGCCATGCAGAGAACATGATGGCATTGGGCCTGGGCTGCTGCTGGGGGGCCATGTCTAGGTCCCCTGCAGCAGCCAGGGTCTATGTTGACATCCAAGGTTCAGTAACCACTGAAGGCCAAGCAGATGACTGGGTTCTGATCAAACACCTGAGTCCATGTTGGTCTCAGAAGGCCATGCTTCCCCTGGAGCCACGGAAATCTGGATGACCTGTGCTGCCACCCAGGGCCACGGTGACATCCAAGCCTGGACTGCCACTAGGGGGTCATGTCTGGGTCCATGGCTCCGTCAACTGCAGCCAGGGTGAGTTCGAGTCAATGTCCATGACTCCTGATTCCATCAAAGGCCATGCTGAAACCTAGGGTCTGGACTACCAGCTGGATCCATGCTGGTGTTGAAGGACTGTTCTGTTGCAGGGGTTGTGCTTATCTGGGTGGGCTGCACAGCCACCCAGGGTCATGGTGACATCTGAGCCTGGACCGCTGCCTGGGACCATGTCTCTGGGTCTATGGTCCTGTCACAGTCAGGGTCTGTTATGTCTGTAGCCTGTGTTGCCACCAAAGGCCACATGGATGGCCAGGGTCTAGGCTTCATCCTGTGGCCATGTTGGCTGTGCTGCCACTAGGGCCATGGTGCCATCTGGCTCAGGGCTGCTGCTGAGGGCCACGCTGAGCCATTCCTGTCCCTCACTGGCTCTAGGGTAGCTGGCCCTGCCCCTCTCTGAACACTATAGCAGGAAAGCTGGTGCTCTCCACTCCCCATGGGAGAGCTGACCCCAGCACTCGAGAGAGATGTCCCCATCCTGCACCACAGGTCTAAGAGAGCTGGCTCTGCCCCTCACCTGAGGAGGTAGTCCCAATTACCTAGACCCACCAGCCTAACTACCACCCAGACCCACATCCTGGGCCTTGCTTGGGTTGGCTCACCATAACTGCTGCCAAAGAGACTGGTCCTGCAGAACCATAACTGCAGAATTTCCATAACTCTGGTCAACAATAGGATATCTGAGAGAAGTTTGGATGAGGACCTAGCCCAGGGATGATGGTGTACCAGGAACCAGAGGCCTTGAACCAGACAGATGACTCATTGCAATGAACATTTTGCAGGTAGGGACACCACAGCTCGCGATGTCATTAGGATAAATGAAGAGGTGATGGAAAGATGGAGGAACCAGGTGTTTTTTTGTTGTTGTTTTGCTTTGTTTTTAATTAATTTTGGGGGGCATACTGCAGGGGTGAGGATGAGCAAATATGGAGGAACTGGGAGGGGAGCAGGATTGGGGTGCATGATGTAAAATTTCCAAAGAATCGATAAAGAATTATGTTTAAGATTTTAAAAAAGGGGTTAGCAGGGCAAGCCTTTAATTCCAGTGTTCAGGAGGTAGAGGCAAGCAGATCTCTGTGAGTTCCAGGCAAGCCTGGTATACATAATGATTTGCAGGCCAGCAAGGGTTACATAGTGAGACCCTGTCTCAAAAAAGTCTAATTAAAGAAATACTTGATAGTGGACTTTTGAAAGGAGGGCAGGAGGCAGAGACATGAAGTTCCCTCTAAGTGATGGTCTTTTAGATAGAATGTGCTTGAGTGCTTTCGAACAAAGAACATTTCCCTCCTGGTGAGGCATCAGGACTGTGGGTAACAGTCAAGGACACAATTAGAGAGTGGGCTCAGCCATCTGTTAATGGCATTCTGACTTGCACAACTCACTTGTAGCATCTTCATTAAAGACTTTGGCACGTATGCTGTAATGGCTACCTGACAGAACCACACTGGTCTGAATTTACAAGGCGTAGGGGACCTCCAGCTATACGTCAAACAACAGAGAGAGAAACTCCTGGTGGCTTTCTGTCATGCCTCAGACCTTGCACCCTGCCCCAGCTCTAATGAATTCTCGCAGTGTGGCATTAGAAGAATTATTTCCAGTAATGCAAGCTTGCTAAAATGTCAGTTCCCAGACTCATCCTGGAAATGCTGGATTTGCTCCCCTCAATTTTCAGGATGTTCCTTGAGGAACCCTGCCACAGTGTGCCCAAGCACTGGACAGTGAGAACCCTCATCTAGAATGAAGCATGCCTGGTAGTGGGTGTGGTGGTTGGGATTTTTCTCCTGCTCCATCCAATCTAGAAGAATCAGGAAGATTGTAGTTCTCCCTTTTTTTAAATTTAATTTTTACAAAATTATAATTTCACATGTCAATCCCTTTTCCCTCTCCTCCCTTCCCCCCAACCTCCCACCAGCCCCCTGCCCCCTCTGCTCCCCATAGAGGGTAGGGCCCTCAAAGACATCCCCACTGCCCTCGCTTCTTCAGAACTGCCTCTTACCACATCACCCAACACCTTGTGGCACAGGTCGGGCATGTGGGTTTTCCAGGCAGGCCAGACTGTAAGGACCCAGGCTGCTCCCTGAGTGTCTTTTGCCCACCTGACCCACAAGGCCCCAGTCAGGCCTCTGTCACTAAACCCTTTTTAATAGGCAGATTTTATTTGTTGGCCAGTAGCAGAAATACTATTCAAAAATAATTACTAAAACTGGCTATTGTGGTGCACACTCATAATCTCTTCACTCGTGAAGCTGAGGCAGGAGCATCTCCTTGAGTTCCAGGCCAGCCTGAGCTACATAACAAGATGGTGTCTCAAAATAAAAACTATAAATGAACATGAAGGTGTTGCTGTAGTTCGATTGGTGGTAAAAGGCTAGCCCAGCATACATAAAGCCTTGGTTTTGGTCCTCAGTGTAGGGAGCCGTCCCTGAATTCTCCATTACAAGATGGCGCCTGCATCCGGCAGGCACCGAATGTAAACAAGTTAGTGCGCAGGCGCTGGGTAACTTTCCATTCCTTGGTCTCTGCCTCTTCTGTGGCGTCATATGGTCCGATGAGCTACAGCGAGTCAAGGGGTAGCACGTCCGAGGTGGCGGTTGCCAGCCTTTATAAGGGATGGGTTCTTGGGAGTTCGGGGTCTCTGCCCTGTAAGCTTATGCTCTCTCTCTCAAGATGCATTAAAGCTTTACTGCAGAAGGATCCGAGTGTCCTGTGTCATTCTTGCTGGCGAGACGATCGCGCGGGACATCTGGTGCCGAAACCCGGGAACTTGTTAACATCGCCGGCACTGCTCGGAGGACGGGGTGGATTCAGAACTGCAGGGTGGTAAGTTCGGAGAGGTATGCTTAATCCTGACACCTTTTTTTTTTTTTTTACTTTGTCCTTAATTTGTCACCACCATGGGATGGGTCAGTAAAAGCCTTAGCTCTAGTCTTCATTCTTCTTTTGTTCACATTGGTCTTATATTGTGCTCATCGTGGCTGGTATTTCAGTTCGAGACCAAGCTTACCCCAGGTAGCCGCCAGCATAATGGGCTCTTCAAAACAGAGAGACCTAATTAAAAACTGTCTAGAGGATGAGGCTTGCCGTCCCACGGTAGCAGAGAGTCAAAAAACGCTTAAAGAGGTACAGGATAATATATCAGAAACTGAACGAGATGAGAGATTAGGAGCTCAAAAAAGGAAGGACATGTCTAAGAAAAAAGGCCCTCCCCAGGATACAAAAAAGGGGGGAGAGACGATAGGGGATAACCAGTCACACCCCGGTAAATTTAAGAGACCTGTTAATCCAGTGGGTGTACTTCCATCAGCACTCCCATTACAAAAATTTGGTACCGACTCCTTTTTACCATTAGAGGAGTGGAGGAAACTACAGATGGCTTTCCCAGTCTTTGACAGGGGAAAAGTCTCCAACACTGCTTGGAGACCTGGGGTGCCTGGGGAAAGCCTCATATCTTAAAGTTGTTAAAGGTCAGAGAAAAGGTTGTTACAAGTCAGAGAAAATGTTCTTTTTCCTGGTAGCCAGCCACATGCAACCTGGTCACATGACTAACTGGTAGCCATTTTACTAAAGGATACTTAAGGATAGTTAAACTGCCATCTTGACTAAAGGTGACCGCATGGAAATTAGAGGTACCATCTTAAAAACAAGTTTTTCAGTTAAGATTTAAAATGTTAATGCTTCTATATATTGCAGAAAGACCTTAAGGGAATTTAAATTTCTTTTTAAAACCAGTTTTCAAATGTTTGATTTTATTAATGTTTGTACTTAAAGAGCTTCAATTTAGAATTATTTTTAAGCAAAGCCTGACAATGTAAAGTTCTTGTTTTATGTTTTTAGAAGTTAAGTTTAGGATGTTGGTAGCACACACCTTTAAGCTCAGGGTGTTGGTGGCACACGCCTTTAAGTTTAGGGCGTTGGTGGCACACGCCTTTAATCCCAGCACTCGGGAGTAAGAGGCAGATGGATCTTTATGAGTTCAAGGCCTGCCTGGTCCAGCAGATCGAATTCCAGAACAGGCTCCAAAGTCACAGAAAAACCCTGCCTCAGAAAGAAGTTAAGCTACTGTTTAAGGAATACAATGTAGCTCTATATAGTTTTAAGTTCAGCTGTAGTACAGAAATAAGACTTTACCTAGCCACCTGTGTGCTTCTTAAAAACAGATAATGGGCCGGCTTATACCTCTCAAAAGTTCCGACACTTCTACAGACAGATGGAGGTTACCCATCTGACTGGCCTACCTTATAACCCTCAAGGACAAGGCATTATGAACGTGCCCATCGCACGCTTAAGTCTTATTTAATCAAACAAAAGGAGGGAATGGGAGCATCCTTACCCTTGGTGCCAAGAGTTGCAATATACATGGCACTCTTTACCCTTAATTTTCTAAACATTGACGCTCAGGGCCATACTGCGGCCGAGCGCCAGACCTCAGAACCTGAAAGGCCAAAGGAAATGGTAAAATGGAAAGATATCTTAACTGGTCTTTGGAGAGGCCTGGATCCTATTCTCATAAGATCCAGGGGAGCTATATGTGTTTTTCCACAGGACGAAGAGAATCCCCTGTGGATCCCGGAAAGACTCACCCGAAGAGCCCCTTCGGACCCTCAAAAGTCGGAACTCCACCTTCTCCCCGGGAGTTGAGAGCCGCTATTATCCAGATTAACTCCACCCGCCTTGACCTGTCCTTGACGGATTTTAAGGAATGGGTGGGGGTGGGATTGTTTGGTGCAGCCGTTTGCTGCGGATTGGTGTTGCTTCTCTGGCTGGTCTGTAGGCTCAGGGCTCAAACTAAGAGAGACAAGGTGGTTATCGCCCAAGCGCTTGTAGCTTTGGAACAAGGGGCTTCCACTGATATTTGGCTAACTATGCTTAAGCAATAGGCCGCCGGCCAGACAGCTCTTGCACACCCGGAGCCTACGCTCATTGCACAGGGTAGAGTGTCTGGCTTGAGCAGCCCATGAGGGATGTCCAGTGTGCAGGCTTCTCTGGGAGGCATGTTGTCCTGCATAAGGGTGCCTGCCCTAGTCTCCCTTTCCCAGAAAAACGGCAGAGGACAGGTCGAGAGTGCTTCGGGTCAAGCTAACAGCCTGATGGCCACTCTCGTACACAGTCTTAATGTTTGATTGGGAAGGTACAACCTCTGCCTCTATCCCTCAACATATGGGTGACCTATTTGCTTGTAAAAATATGAAGCCTTATCATTAATTAATAAAAAAGGGGGAGATGTAGGGAGCCGTCCCTGCATTCTCCATTACAAGATGGCGCCTGCATCCGGCAGGCACCGAATGTAAACAAGTTAGTGCGCAGGCGCTGGGTAACTTTCCATTCCTTGGTCTCTGCCTCTTCCATGGCGTCATATGGTCTGATGAGCTACAGCGAGTCAGGGGGTAACACGTCCGAGGCGGCGGTTGCCAGCCTTTATAAGGGATGGGTTCTTGGGAGTTCGGGGTCTCTGCCCTGTAAGCTTATGCTCTCTCTCTCAAGATGCATTAAAGCTTTACTGCAGAAGGATCTGAGTGTCCTGTGTCGTTCTTGCTGGCGAGATGATCGTGAGGGACACCTCAGCTCTGCATACAACTGGATGTGGCATAGGCCTACTATCTCAGCATTTGGGAGGTGGAGACAGGAGGATCAGAAATTGAAAGTCATCCTCAGCTGCCCAAGGAGTTCAAGCCAGCCTGGTTTAAGACCAGTGTCTGAAAAAAGAAAAGGTCATTCTATTTCCCCAAAGTTAGTGAGGCCAAAGATAGATGCTTTTTGCTTCCACATCACAAAGCACGTTCTCTAAATGATTCCTGTCTTCTGCTCAACCCTAGAGGTTCTCCTCTCTCCCTGTCTCTCTCCTCCCCAGCCCCTCTTGTGCACGGAGCCCAGTGATTTATGAATGCTAGACCAGGGCTCTGCCCCTGAGCCACACTCACAGTCCACAGAATGATCACTGCCCTGGGAGGCACATTCCTGTTTTCTGCAGTTGTGCACTGACAAAGAACATGCTCCCCCCGCCCCATTCAGTTCTGTATTGCTGAGTATAGAGCATAAATTTAGGGGCAAGCATGTATTCAAAGGATGGCTTTGCCACATCCTCCTCTGCATCTGTTTCCTTTCTTATAAAGTGGGTGATGGTGATGCACACGTTTACTCCCAGCACTCAGGAAACAGAGGCCAGCCTGGTCTACAGAGTGAGTTCCAGGACAGCCAGAGCTACATAGAAAAACCTGTCTCAAACAAGCAAGCAAGCAAGCAAGCAAGCAAGCAAGCAGACAGGACTATTATGGTTGCATAATTAAATGAGAAAACATATAAAAAACTAACAGTGTGATATAGAAACTACTTAGTAACTGCATTAATTAATATATAAATAATATATTTAATTATTATAGTCAGATGTGTTCTGGTATTTAATACTTTTTTTTTTTGCAAGGAGAATAGGGCTTTCTCATATCTTCCAAAACAGAAACACTGATTTGTAGTGCTTGCCAATATCCATGATGCTAATACTTCTAGCATACTTGATGTCCCGCTACCTGAAGACATTACTGAGGCCAGGCGGTGATGGCACATGCCTTTAGTCCTAGCACTTGGGAGGCAGAGGCAGGCAGATCTCTGAGTTTGAAACCAGCCTGGTCTACAAGAGCTAGCTCCAGGACAGCCTCCAAAGCCAGAGAGAAACCATGTCTTGGGGGGGGGGGACAGAAAAACAAAAAACAAACAAACAAAAAAACAAAAAAGAGCTGAAGACATTACTGAAAGTAGGGATGGAAGAGATAGATACATAGTACACTGTGAACTATATAGTGTATACACTGTATACTTTTGTGCAACATTGGGGTACACAGTACAGTATTTTTACACCTAGATGTTTGAGATATCCAGAGTATGGATAATAGTAAATAGAGAACAATAATTAGGGGCTGATGAGTTAAGTTTGTGTTTAATGTGATTTATTTCACGGTGAGCATTCTGGGAAAAGGGAGCGTCACACAAGTCCCTGTGTGTTAGTGTCTGTGGCACAGAGCAGATGCCACTGGTAGGACATGATGAGCTGGAGGTGAAGTCGGAACAGACCACTGCCAGGAGAGGAAGGGGAGCCCAAACAAGCAAGCCCTTGGAGGTCTTGTTCAAAGAACAGATAAACTGGAAGGAGAATTTAAAGCTTGAGTATAAAATAATTAGATTTACTCTTTTTTTAGTATTGGATTTTGAAACAGGGTCTTCCTCTGTATTGCCTAAGCTGGCCTCAAATTCATGATTTCCTACCTCAGCCTCCATAGTGCTTCTATTACAGGAATGTGCCACCATGCCTAGTTCCAGCTTTATGTTTTGTGGGTCTGTTCAAGGTGTGTGTGTGTGTGTGTGTATGTGTGTGTGCATGCGTCATGGAACACAAGTGGAAGTCAGAGGACAACTAGCAGGTAGGTTCTGTCCTTCCACCATGTGGACTCTGGGGATTGAACTCAGGTCTCCAGAGTTGGCAGCAAATGCCTTTACCTACTAAGCTATCAGACCAGGCCGAGGGACACCATTGTACTGGTGTAAGTGGGAAAGGGAAATGGCTTGGATTGAGAAAATAATAGTAGAGAATAAGAGAAATAGATGAGCCGAAACAAAACAAAGATAGACTTAGGGGTAAAATGGATTAAGACTTTGTGATTCTTAGTTGTATAACAAAATAAGACCATCTAACAGGTGATAACTCAAGTTGAAACACACTCCTCCTGGAAGATCAGACAGGACCCTGCATGCATTTTGCCTGATAAATGACAGGAGTCCATTGAATTACTCCTGGTAAATGCCTTGTGTCTGATGTAACATATGGCCACTGTGGCCTGCAAGAAGCCTTCCTTCTCAGCAAGTCAATTTAATTGCCCGTTAGGGATTACTGTGGGAATACAGTGTTAAATAAAGCATGAGAAAAATCTAATTTGTCACTGCTGTAATAAAATACAGTTTATTTCTATATATAATTTATCAAAACATTTAAATCATACTCTCTATATAAAATGAAATTAGAGTTAGGAAACAGTACTGAAACACTTGATCAAAGTGTCCAGATGAAAATTACAAATAAGTCCTAAAATACCATATTAAACAGATGGAGCCTCATTGACGTTCAGTTTTCCAAGCCAGGGAAGCCATGCGTGCTGAATATCAATGAGGAATCATGTCCACATTTCCCTAAGAGCAAAAACTAGGGCTTCCCATTTTAAAAGCCCAGGCTTCCTACCCAAATTCCTACTGAAAGCACAAACACAGGGGCAGGAGAGCCTTGCATCCTGGGGAAGGTGTTGGACACAGATGAATGACTGATGTCCCTTCTGCTCCTGGCCTTTATGAGAATAGCCCTTGCCATCACTCTGCAGGCATAGCTTTCACACCTCTCTGGTGTAAACAACAGAGCTGCCATGGTGATTCTGTCACTGGCTCTTGAAGGCCTGGGGAACTTCCAGCTTCTTGTTATACCAGCCCCATCGTGCCATCCTGGCTTCATGGTAAATCACCATGCAAGAAAAGGTAGAGGAGAAAAAGATCACTCATCACCTTGGTCAAAGTGTTAAAATAGATCTTTCTCTTTGGAGGCTGTCCTGGAACTTGCTCTTGAAGACCAGGCTGCTCTCAAACTCACAGAGATCCGCCTGCCTCTGCCTCTGGAGTACTGGGATTAAAGGTGTACGCCACCAACACCCGGTTTAAAATAGATTTTTTTTTTTTGAGACAGGGTTTCTCTGTATCACTTTGGAGCCTATCCTGGCACTCACTATGTAGCCCAGGCTGGCCTCGAACTCACAGAGATCCACCTGCCTCTGCCTCTCTAGTGCTGGGATTAAAGGCGCGCGCCCAGCTTTAAAATAGATCTTTAAAGGCGTGTTTACTTATTTGTGTGCTGGTGTTTGTGTGCCTGCTCCCCTCATGTGAGTACAAATGTGCATGCCTATGTGCACAGGGAAGCCTAAATGTAGCACGAATAATAAAAATCCACTGACAGATATTGGGGTTCAAGTTGAAGATCAGAGAAGCAAAGCAGCTGGCCACTAGCTCTCACCTCTACCTCAGACTGAAAGGAGTGATCCTGTCTCTACGAGCTCTCCACCCAGTCTCAAACTGCTGCCTTTTCTCAACGTGGCTGGAGTCTAAATCTCTAAGACTCACTTTGCTGCTTCTTTTTATACTTCTCAGATCCTGGGATTAAAGGCTGTGATCCCAAGTTCTGAGATCGCCTTTGTTTGAGCTGTTTCTCTTTAGGACTGGATCAATTTCGTGTAACTCAGCGTGGCCTTGAACCAACAGAGATTCATCTACCCCTGTCTCCTGAGTCCTGGGATTAAAGGTATGTACCACCACTGCCTAGCTTCTAGAGCTAATTAGTGTGACAGGCTTTGCCTTCAGATACTTCAGGCAATCTTTACTAAGTCACAAATGATACCATACCTAAACTTGGACTTCACATTTGCTGAGCTAGGCTGGAGACCAGCAAGTTCCAGCAATCCTCCTCTCTCCTCCTGCCACCGGGGACTGGGGCCATAGGTGTGTATGGGACACCTGGTTTGTGCGTCCTGGGGTCTGAACTCCAGTCTTGATGATTGTGCAGCAAATGCCCTTAACCACTGAGCAACCTGTCCATCCATTACAACAATTATTTATATAGTCTGTCTGACTGTGTTCTAAACAAATTCCTGATATCAGCTCTCTTCCTTTCCCATCCCCTTCACCTCCATTCCTCTTCCCTGTTTTCCCTTCTCCCCTCTACCCCACGCCCCTTCTTCTTCATGCCCATTGTCTTGTCTGGTTTACTTGCTTTGTGTATTTTCCTGTATTCTGGACTTTTCCACTTGTGTCTCTAGGGTATCCTGCTCTTTTGCATTTTTGGAAAAATGATCTCCAAGTGTGATCAGGTTCAGCTTTGACTTTGGTGGGCTGGGAAGGGAAGATGATTTATTTGTTTCACATATAGTCTTCAGCACTTCCAGCACAAGGAACACAACCTCTGGGTTTCATTCCTTTGCACTGTGGGTAGTTGCAATGGCTTGAACCAGAAATATCCTCCAGTCTCAAGTTTCGAATGCAGTTTGGGAGGCTGTGGGCCGGTTGGGCAGTGGGGCTTAGTTGGTGGAAGAAGGCCTCTGGCTCCACTTGCCTTTCTGCTTCCCAGCCTGCTCTGATCTGAGGAATCTGCCCACACACTCCTGTCACAGTGACTCTAACATAAACCAGGAGTCAAAATAAATCTTTCCTCAAGTGTTTCTGTCGGGTGTTTTGACCACAGCAGCACAAAAGTAACTATTTATAATATTGAAGCCATTGATGAGTGTTGGGTAGACCCAGTCATTCAGTCATCAGGAATTTCCAAGCTGCGGTGTTCTAATTTTGATATTTCTGTAGAGAAACCTTCCTTCTCATTCTTGTGAGATATAGCATGAGAACCTAAGTAGAGGCAATAAGAGCGTTTTGATCATCAAGTTGGTAGTTGATGGGCACTTGGATTTGAAAGTTGTATCCTCATGTACACACGCACACACACACACACACACACACACACACACACACACACACACACACACACACACCACAGTATGCTGAGTGCTAGAGAGAGCCACAAGAGGTCCAGTCTGACTGAATCTCTAACTCCTGGTACCTTCTTTATCTCTCCATCACAAGCCCAGTCTTTCTGGTTTATTTTATTTTTAGTTTATTTTTCCCCACAACATATCTTGATCATTCATCAGGAAAAGCCCCAGAGACCTCATTTGGTTGATTGCCAAATCGACTTTATGCCTAGAGACAATGGATTTCTGTGGCATTCACCTGGCAAGCCTCTTGATGTAAAGGGATCATCTTTCTTCTGGGAGAGCCAAATGGAGACAGTCAAATGACAAATACTTGTGGTCAGACTATACATTTAATTCTGTGGGCACAGCTCACAGGTGGCCAGTGACTAACTGGGCCTAACTAACTAAAGTCTGTTCTGTAAATTGGTTGCCCACCTGGACACATCCCTGCAATCTCTCAGAAGCAGGGCATTCATGTTACTCTTGGGAAGACTGAAGTGGTCAGGATGGAATGACTCCCAATTAATAATATTTCTGCTCCACTGCAATTTATTTTTTCTGGTTTTGAGGCTTAGATTCAACTATGGAAGGAGCGAAAGCCCTTAGCAGTTTCTACTTTATATTCTATTGTTCTGTTTTCCTAATAAGCTACTCAGAAGTTGCCTGCCTAATCCAGAGAGCATACCTGCCTCACATTTGAACGTCGATTTTGTTTCACTGAGTCTTTTACAATTCTACCCAGCCTTTCCAGACCTTGAGCAACCAACACTGAGCTGTGAAAGCGATGCTAATTGCTTTCCCTGGGGTCAAGCATCTTCCTTGTAAACCATGAATCCAGTAGCCACTGAAAACCCAGAGTAAGAATTGACAGTCGGTCTTACAAGAGACATAATTGAGCTTTTTAAACATTTAACTCTAATGCAAATTTGTTTTCAATCGATTTTTTTTTCTCATCTCTTAACATGTCCTGAAGGAAATAATTGCTGTGAATATCTAGGCTCAACATATTCATTATCACTGTGGACTTGAAGCTTCCTTCCCAGAATCTTTTAGAAGCTAAAACACATCTCCCTCCCTCCTTTTAACACAAAGGGTAAGTGACTGAGGCCTTTCCAAAGTAGCCTGATGGTCCTGACTTCTGTGCAGAGGTTGGCATGTGCTAGAGAGACAACTGGGAAGATTAAAATTCCTTTCTCTATCTGGACCCACCCTCTCGGGAGGAGGCAGACAGAGCAGATAGGTTGCACTGCCATAGCATTGTCTGAATTGCAATGAACCTCTCTCGATATTATTTTTAATTCCACCACGCAAGGAAAAACTGGAGGCTGCAAAACCGTATTTGTGCCTGGAGAATGATGGGGCATGAACAGCTAGATCCTCCAGCCAACCATGTATTTTTCCAGTCAACTCCTGATGCTCTGGGTGGCTTGATAAATTATCATGAAATTCTTATCTTTTGAGAGTAGCCCAAGCTAGCCTCCAACTCAATATGTAGCTGAGGGTGACCTTGAACAACTCTGATTGCCAGACCTCTAGTTCCTGAATGCTGTGATTACAGGCATGCTTCATGAGTCTGCTTCATGTGGTGCTAGAGAGCCAAGTCGGGGCTGCCTGTGTGCCAGGCAAACCCTCTGCCAACTGAGTTACAGCTGCAGGCCATCAGGTCGTCTTAAAAAATGTCTCAAGCCCTTTTTTTCAAAATACAAAGCCAGGTTCCCTCTGCCTAGATGGGAAACAGGCCTAGCGATTCACTTCAGAAAGAATGTAGTGAAAGTGATGTCATGGGACTTCCATGAATAGGTCATAAAAGGGTGGCTTTCTACCAGATTCTCTCTCAGATCATTTTCTTCCTGCTGTTACAGCGGGAAGAGGATCTCAGCTCTGAAGACAGGTGTGTCTCAGTAGGATGAGATCTTGGACGTTTTCTTGATGGAAAAAAACAGATTGCAGATGAAAAAATTTAGAGTTTAAGGTTATGTGTTTGTCAGCCCTGAGGATAAAAGGTTTGTCTCTGCGATTGGCTTATTCCAAGAGGACAGACAGTATTAATTTGTAACTCATCCATCACCAGATGAAAATCAAGGAGTTGGGAAACTCTGCTGGTGAGGTCGGCTTTGTCAGCACTTTGAGCTAAAGGAGAAAGGTCTGTTTATCCTCAACACACACCCAGGAGAAGCCAACCACCATACTGCCAATCCCTTTGCCTGACACATCCTTACCAGGAGTGTATTTGCTTAAGAAACCCAGGGGAAGCTGGGCGTTGGTGGCACACGCCTTTAATCCCAGCACTCGGTTGGCAGAGGCAGGTGGATCTCTGTGAGTTTGAGGCCAGCCTGGTCTCCAGAGCGAGTGCCAGGATAGGCTCCAAAGGTACACAGAGAAACCCTGTCTGGGGGGGGGGGACAGGGGAAAGCTGGGAAGTGGTGGCAAATACCTTTAATCCTAGTACTTGGAAGACAGAGACAGGCGGATCTGAGTTCAAGTCCAGCCTGGTTTATAGAGCGAGTTCCAGAATGGCCAGGGCTGGAAAAAGCAAAAAGAAAAAGGAAAAGAAACCCAGTGGGAAGGAAGGAAGGAGATCACATTTTACCTCTCAGGAGTCAGTTATATGAGTAAGCAGCTTTGGAAGTAGCTCCTTGTACCTCAAGTCAAGCCCTCAGACGACTCCATCCATCAGGCTTAGAATCCCCCACTGAGGCCCAGACCAGAAACCAGCAGCAACTGGCAACTGGCAACAAAAATTCACCAGAAAAAAATTTATGACATAGGGTGCCTTTATTTAAAAACAGCTATAAAACATACAGTATGGCAGCAGAGAGACACAGCCTTCAGTACTAAATGGAAATGTACCATTTGCAGGAGCAAAGAGAAATGCTGGCTTTGTGCGACAGGGTTTCTCTGTGTACCCCAGAACAACCTGGAACTGACCATGCAACCCAGGCTGACCTTGAATTCATGGCAATTGTCCCACCTCAGTCCCCACAGTGCTGGGATTACAAGTGTGAGCGATCCTGCCCTTAGGACACAGCTTACCTTTTCTCACTCTAAATATTTCTGTTTTGACGTGTTTTTACTTTTGCTGAGTATAGTGTGTATTTGAGTGGCTCTTTGGAGTTGAGAAGAAAGTGTCTGATGCTCTGGAGCTGGAGTTACAGGCCATTACGAACAGCTCACAAGGGTAATGGGACCAAACTGGGGTCCTCTAGAAAAGCAACAAGTGTTTACTGCCAAGCCATCTCTTCAGTCCTCTCCATACCTTCTAGCCCAAGAAATTTTCATGTGGCCCCAGATAGATAGACAAGTGAAACAGGTGCACAGGGCAAACATCCACCGATAGTAAACTGTAAGAAGTTTATTTTGAGACAATTCTTTGGTATACAGATGATTTTACCCTGTGTCAAAGAGGAAAGGAAATCTGTGTACAAATGAAATAAATGAACCAGTTTATTCTTACATGAAGCATTACACCTTGGGTGAATATTTGATACTTCAAGACACTGAATGTCTCCAGAATTTTTCAGAGTTGCTCGATGTTTAGTTTTTATAACTATCAGTGCAGGGGAGCACGGCCTTACATAAATATATGGTGTGAAATGACAGAATGTGTTTAGGACCATCTCCAAATCTTAGGGAAACTCTGTCCCAACACTAAGACAAAGTTCATTCAATGATTCTTTTGTTTTTTAAATGAAACTCAAGTCAGAAATTCAAACAACTTTTCTTTTTATAAAATAATTTTTATTTAAATTAAAAGTCTTATTTTGCATACCAATCGCAGTTCCCACTCCGTCTCCCTCCCATCTTCCATTCACCCCACCGACTCCCCACCCCACTCCCCAGGGAGGATGAGGCCTCCCATGAGGGATCATCAAAGTCTGACACATCATTTGGGGCAGGACCTAGGCCCTTCTCCGTGTATCTAGGCTGAGAGAGAATCCCTCACAGGGAAATAGGCTCCCAAAGCCCATTTGTGCATTCTGGTTCCACTGCCAGAGGCCCCACAGACTGCCTAGGCCCCTCTACTGACACCCACATTCAGGGGGGCCTGCTTTGGTCCTATGCTGGTTCCCCAGCTGTCAGACTGGGGTCCACGAACTTCCACTTGCTCAGGTCAGCTGTTTCTGTGGGTTTCCCCAGGATGGTCTTGACCCCTCAAACAACTTTTCTAACCAGACACTATAACACAATACAATCCAAAGCAACACTACTTTGATACATATATCCTGAGGAATGATGGTAGGAAAATATTAAGACCAGCTTTTGGTAATTAAATCATTATAGTTTTCTAAGAACAACTTGTGGTTAAAACAAAAACACTGGAATTCTTAACATGCAACAGTCTTGAATCTGAGCTGAAGTGTTTCCTAAGTATTCGTCAGCACTGTGGTGTGACAGCGAGTGCAATGTATGTACCCTGTGTGCTCAGAACCAAGGCTACCATGAAATTGAACCATACAACACTGCTGAGGACTGCTAGGAACACCTTGGGTTCATTACATGTTTGATTTTCTGAATTTTTGGTGGTTGGTTGCAAGTTCAGAAACTTTGTTGTTGCCAGTTTTCTGTGACCTGAACATTGAGTTATGTGGTTCCATATGGGATCATGGCCCACAGTTCTAAAAGCTGTAATAGAAGATGTTCCTACTGCCATCTGTCTACAGCACAAATGTGAGATGCAACTGTGCCCTTCCCTGATTGGTTGACATTGACATGTTACTACAGATAATGGTTCAGAGTGGTTAGACCCAAGCAGCAAATTGAGGCTTACAGGGATGCCACAAAGTTTAGTACAAGAAAAGAATCTATGGGACTGTGTGACCCCCACATTTAGCAAGCGGCTGTCAGGCTCCATTCTGAACTGTTAGCCCAGTAAGCCACTTGGGATCCTGCTTGCATGTGTGTAAGTTCACACGAGCATGGTGTCTGCACTGCTGTGGTAGAAACACCTCCTTGTGCTCTCATAGAATCACTTCTAATTTGTCTATCTTCCTTGTAAATATATTTATTCCCTTTTTTCAAAATTAGATTAACATTTTTATAATTTGCCATTTTCACATTGCTATCAGAAACATTTTCTCATATCAGAATACCAGAGTATTTAGAATATCATAACATCTAGATTGCTATTCCTGAGTGCTTTATTAGCATATATCAATTAATGATAATAATGGGTATCACAGTGCCATTTTTATTTAGTTCACTGTGTATTTTTTATCATATTTAACCCCCTCTCTGTCAGGGGAACAAAGGTCCTTGTGCCCACAGAGCACTAGGGAAACAGGAATGTTAAACATGCAGGGGTCTCAAAGGAGGAATTATATGTTTTCCTCCCAGGAGGCTGGGAGTGGATATTGTCAGTGACCTGATGACCTTTTTGCTGTCTGTAGGGGCAGTCCTCACCCTAATTCCTCAGAATGTTTATCTTACACTCTCCCTTCCTAGACTGTTATCTTCAGCTCCCTGTTAATAGAACTCATCCTGGGGGGAGGGGTCAGATAATACTTTATAGCTTGCTGCCCTCTCTGTGCTATCTCAGAGACCACACTAGATTCTAGGCCTTTTAAGTTATAGAGCCCACCCTCGTGGTCACATGGACTTTGGAAAGAAGCTTCCGAGTAGTCACACTTTAAGCTTTATTGGGCACCTGGAACTGGACCCATTGTTACCTAGAAACCTGGAACTGGAACGATTGTTGCCTAGAAACCTGGAACTGGAATGATTGCTGCCTGGAAACTTTTCTCCAAGTTGTACTGTGTTTTAAATATGCTGACAATGAAACTGCCTGGCATCAGACTCCCCAAGCCTGATCCAGGTTGATGAAGCCAATCTGAAGCCAATCTCACCTCTTGGAGGTTTGCTTCCCTGCCTGCGAGTCTGCAGGGTCCCCTTCACCTCTCTTGTTGCCACTATAACTCCTGCAGATCCCTTTTCTCTTCCCAGTTTGACATTCCGCTCCCATGCCTGTTCATGAATGTGTAACCCAGTGAGTTTCATTAGGGTTGTTTTCAGAAGCATGGGCATCAGTGGTTACCCCAATGAAGAAAACCTCCCCCTCTTCCATCATCCACTGACTGTAAATAAATCCTAAGGGACGGTTAGGACCTCAGGATCCCCTTTCTCATCCATAACAGGGTTTCGACAGGCCCAATCTTGTAGCGATCTTGTGCAGGTAGTCATAGCACCCTGAGTTCAAGAATATTGCCACCACATACATCCTGCCTGGAAGTCAGCACTTCACGATCCTGCCTCCCCCAGCACCTTTTCAGGCTCTTAAATTCCTTCCCCTTTCATAGACCAGGCTGGCTTTGAACCCAGAACTCATTCTGTCTCTGTCTCTGTCTCTGCCTCTGCCTCTGCCTCTGCCTCTGCCTCTGCCTCTGCCTCTGCCTCTGCCTCTGCCTCTGCCTCTGCCTCTGCCTCTGCCTCTGCCTCTCTAGTGCTGGGATTAAAGGTGTGTGCCATCATTGTCTGACTCCTTCCTCTTTCTTTTACCACAATGTTCCCTGAGCCTTGGAGGGGGTGACATAGATGTCCCGTTTATGGTTGGGCATTCATCAGTCCCTCATTCTCTGTATTTGACCAGTTATGGGTCTCTATAGTCAATGCTGACTGCAAAATTTTATTTTTTAAAGTTTTCTTTTTATTTAAAATATAACACAAGTTCTCCCCACTCTCTCAAATCCGGGCCCCTATAAAACAAAAGCAATTGCATCTAAGAAAATAAATTTTCTCACTCCAGGAATATCTGGCCAGAGGGACCTGAATCAGCCAAAGTTTGGCTGAGCATGAAAAAAAATGACATTGATAAATGAAAACAGATTATGATTACTTTTAACAATGCCTTTCAATAGCTAATTAAGTCAGATCATTTGGTATAAGGTCCTCAAACAACTATTGTAATGCAATAATCCCTGTTATAATAAAACAAAATAAGCTACTACCATAGGAGCATTCAGTTATGTATGTGTATGTGCACATGTATGAGTGTACATGCATCTGTGTGGAAGCCAGAGAAGGGCATCAGGTGTCCTCTACTACACTACACTTATTCCTTTATGGCAGGGTCTCTCCCTGAACCTAGATCTTGTACTTTTTGCTCAGCTAATATAGAAGCCAATAATCCCCCATAAACTCCTGTCTCCAGCCTCCTCAGTGCTGGCGTTACAGGGTTGTGCAGAACACCCAGTTTGTCACAGGTGCTGGCACCTGAACTTGGGTTCTCTGCAAGAGCAGTACATGCCCTTAACCACTTAGCTGCCCTTCTGGTCTCTTCTTTTTAAATCAAGACACATGAGGGAAAACATAAAATGTTTATCTGATGACCTCCAGTTTCATCTATTTTCCTGAAAAAGATATAATTTTGTTCATCTTTATGGCTGAATAAAAGTCCATCTTCTTTATAAGCCACATTTTCTATCCCTATACACATTGTCAGGCACCTAGGCTATGTGAGAAATGGGCTGTTAACAAAAGTGCCATGCTAAACAGAATGAGCAGGCATCCCTGCTGTATGCTGACTTAGATTCTCCCAGGTGTACACCCACGAGTGACATACCTGGTAGCTTTGGGTTTTTGAGGAGCCTCCACACTGATTTCCATAGTAGCTGGAATAATTTACATTCCCTCAAACTGTGTTTAAGGGCTTCTTTTTTCAGGGACCACATTTTCAATCCCATGGTTCTAAACCAGACATTTCAAACTCTTCATAGGTTTTCATGTTAAAAATACATAGCTGAGCTGGAGAGCTGACTCTGTGGTAAACGTTGCCTGCTATGCTCTATGAAGACCAGAATTCAAATACTCAGAACCATCGGATGCCCTCTACTGATCACTGTGCACATTGTACCCACATGCACTTAGCCAGTCACAGACACACACAGAGAGACACAGACATACACACACACACATGCACAGACACACAGACACACACACAGACACACAGACAGACACACAGAGACACACACACAGACACAGACACACACATGGACACACACACACACACACACAGAGACACACATAGACATACACAGACACACAGACAAACACACACACAAACATACACACACACACACACACACACACACACATAGACACACAGACACACACACAGACACAGACACACAGACACACACAGACACACACAGACACACACACACATAGACACACAGAGACACACACACACACAGACACAGACACACACACATAGACACAAACACACACACACACACAGACACACAGACACACAGAGACACACAGACACACACACACAGACACAGACATACACATAGACACATACACAGACACACAGACACAAACACACACATAGATTCATACACAGACACACAGACATACACACAGGCACACACACAGACGCATAGACACACAGACGCACAGACACACAGAATCACACACAGACACAAGACACACACAGACACACACAGACACACACACACACACACACACACACACACACACACACACACACTAAATTGCCAGGCAGTGTGGTGGCATCTTTAATCCCAGCACTCAGGCAGAGGCAGGCAAATTTCTGTGAGTTTGAGGCCAGCCGGTCTACAGAGAGAGTTTTAGGACAGCCAGGGCTACACTGGGAAAGTCTGTCTTGGAAACAAAACAAAACAAGATCTTTTAAGAAGAATAAGAGGAGGAGGAGGAAGCGAAAATATGAGGAAAGCTATGGGAAAAAGAGGAACAGCTGAGGTGAGAGGGAGGTCAGAGAAGGGAATGGCCGAGAGGGTGGGTATGATCAGAGTGTCATAT